>NW_004797452.1:686252-699270 GCF_000002075.1 Aplysia californica
GTTACCTCTTTGTCAAAATCGCGACTTTTATCACCGCCTTTATCACCTTCGAGCGATGTCTGTGTATCGCTGCCCCTCTGAAGGTGAAGACGATCATCACACCTGCAAGGACAAAGATAATCATTATCTCCATCTACATCACCATGTCCATTTTACTTATTCCCTTCTGCCTTGGAAGCAGACTTGAATGGGTTTTCGATTTCACCGTGAATGCTACAGTATCAAAAACTACGTACACGGCCGAGAGAGAACTGCTGGAAGCCATTACGTATCTCACCCAAGGCGTATTTACTACGACGCTTTCTTTCGTCTTCGTCATCTGCTGTACCATCGTGCTTGTCGTCAAACTCAATAGTAAAACAAAATGGCGGCAGGCAACTGTTGCCAAGGGTGACCGTGCAGCGGAAGGAGTTGGGGTCAAGGATCAAAAGGTTGTCAAGATGGTGACCTTCATTGCCGTCATTTTCATCGTGTGTTCCTTACCTCCTACGATCCTGTTTTTCTATATGCTGTTTGACACAAATTTCCGTATTGATGGTGCCTATCCTAATCTCTATCTTGTCATTTGGTCTTCATCATACCTAGCAGAAACTGTCAACTCAAGCGTGAACATATTTGTA
Source organism: Aplysia californica (assembly GCF_000002075.1). Classification (NCBI taxonomy): domain Eukaryota; kingdom Metazoa; phylum Mollusca; class Gastropoda; order Aplysiida; family Aplysiidae; genus Aplysia; species Aplysia californica. The sequence goes on from NW_004797452.1 coordinate 686,873, forward strand.
TATCTGAAAATGAGTTCGAAATATCGAGCAGTGTTCATGAAAACATTTTTGAACAAGGAGTAAAAATAACTTTTCACCTGTTTTAGTTGGAAATGTGTGTGTGTGTGCGTGTGTGTGTGTGTGTGTGTGTGTGTGTGTGTGTGTGTGTGTGTGCAAACAAGCATAAACTGAGCAGGACATCCAATATGATTTGACTGATGGGGAAGACATGATGTGCAAAAGGACACACAACCTAAAATCTGACAACTAAAGTAATGGTGAAAAACATGGGAGGTCACAGGCTACAACATCTCCTCCCTCTTTTAGCTGGCCCATGGGTTTAATTTGTCTAGTAGGTAGATATAAAAATGTGGAGGACAGCGAACCCAGGAACAGAAAGAAAAACAGGGAACTCAGTTAAGAAGGGCTTATTATGAGATTATGAATGATATGGAGTATTTGGGTATAGTCACTGTTGATTAGCATCAAGAACACACAAGAACAAAAACAAGAGTAAAAACAAAAAAATAAAGTGCAACACTTAAAATGAACACCCAAACGTCGGCCTAGAAGGAGAGAAAAAAATATAAAAACAATTGATTTACTAACATCTCACATACTGTAACAGAAAACACAAGGAAAAAAAACCAAAACAAAACAAAACAAACACACAAGGTGCACGAAGCAAATGGACTGTGGTGGTCAAAACTGATCACAGTGGTTCTTCGGCTTCAAATCAAAAAGCAAATAAACTGTTTTGACTTGGAGTCTGGCCCACCAGAAGCAAACCGAGGGAGACAACACAGTGGGGAGGGGTGGGGTGGGGTGGGGGTGGGCAACCAAAAGTCACCTGGCTTACCAAAGTTATCTCATATTTTGATGGGGAGTGTTTTCAGTTTGAAGGATGGGAGGGCATTTGACGTGGACAAAAAACGAATAAAAAAATCAGACAATAATTCAACGACATAAAAAATGTTTCAAAGTACATGATGATGGGTAAACTTGTACAACTGAATAACCAACAGGGAATAACCACAAGCCAACTTTCCCCTCTAAACCTGTGGGTCCTGACTCCACAAATTTTCTCAGTTTCTTTACAGATGACAACATGGGGTCACAGTCCCACTTAAAAACATACTTTCTCTTTGAACGGAGAACTGAAAAAGAAGCAAATTCGATTGAAGAGATTCCTTCTATAATATTCGGGACTGACAAACCAGTTTCATGTTTTCCCATCACATCAATTTGTACTGAAGACGTGGAAAAAAAACATTTTACAAATTTTGAGCAGAAGAGAACATTTTAACCCTCAATCTTCCACAAAAATAAATTCATTAGTTTGCACCAATTTTCAACCATTTCTATTTTTCCGTCAATGACAAAACAACCACAACAAACATAATAAAAATTATCTTTAGTCAAAACAGAAAATAGCAACCATCAAATCTAAGCAATCTTAATTAAAAGAACAGGTGACATGCTACAGTAACAAAATTTTCTAAAGGCACTTCCTAAACTCGCTATTCTGTAATGACATTTTCTTCACATACTACTCTAACTGCATAGTCTATCATTCTCCAGCCAATCTAAAGCAAAAGCATCGGCATTCTACCAAATCTTCAGGAACAGACTGAATTTTAGACTCTGACAAGTTCGTGTTGAAGTGAAGCGCCATCAACTTGAAACATTATCATCAATGCTCTGTCTATAAAACTACACTCTAACTTGTTGTTTTTTTCCCCTGCAGGGTTCTGAAGTTGCCACAACAAAAAGCCTATGCACCCACATTAAAACTATTGCCAACACTACACACAATGATACAATGCAGCATAAAAGAAAGTCTGAGGCATTTTGGTGCTGTAACACTCCAGTATCTGTGCTCATTCCTATAGGGGGTAGAGTGAGGTAAAGTGTGCCACAGCACTTACTTCGATCCGGGAACGTGCAGGCATGGTCAGCCAACGATTGATTTTACCTAATTTCTTTTTCTTTTTTTTTTTCTTCGGAGGAGAATAGGTCATTCAACTCTTGAACCGTGATCAGGATAAATTAAGATAACAACAAATGAAATCTGCATAAGGCTGCCTAAGAGGCAATAGACACCACAATCTAAAAGGAAATTGGGCTACAGTAAATTAAAAATTTAGTTGTACTGTGGTTTGAGGCATCTATTGCAAACTTCCTTTAGGATCTAGAACATGTAATATTGTTATGAAGAACTGAACCTTATAACCCTTGCATTCACCTCCAGCTTTCCGTTTGCCATGGTCTACTTTGTCAAAAAGGACTTTAGAAGTGAAATTTGAGACCTTTGCAGCTCAGATATGAGGCTGGACCAAAGACGAAAAAAATTTTCATTCTAAATCTTCTACTTACATATTACACGTACAATGAAGCAGGACCTACGAGTCCTAACATCTTTTACAGTACACGGCTGGAGCAACTAAGCTTGCATTGTTTATTGGAACAACCAATACGTATAGATGCAGAACAACTCAGGGACCCTTCCTTTCCTTCCCCATACCTCCCACTGTAACTACAGACATGTGAAATAACAAGCATTAGTAGAAAGGCACTTCAATAAAAGCAGCCCAGACTTACCTATACCTAAACTTTGATCCCATGGAAAATATCTTCTTGGAGGGCGGGTGCGGATGATGCAGTCGGAAGAACGTGTGGTGCTCCACACAGGACTTCCACAGGTTCTTACAAGAGCGATAGCTCACCATGTTGAACCCTATCAGGTTCTCCACAGGTTCGTTCTGAGGAAAATATAAAACAAAAAGGACATTCATACAAAGAACCACAAAACACTAAGGAGAGAAAATGCACTTCTTGTCCAAAAGATATGACGAAAAGCTGAAGACACATGAGCCTGTAAATCGAATTTGAACATTCTAAATATCTACACTTTCAAAACTTCATGGGGGCTTTAACTTAAATTACGAAAAGGTTAAACACACTGACAAAGTATTACATGAATAAGAAAACCTTGTGGATAATGAATTTAGGAGAGCTATGATGTAACCTAGGACAACCGTCATAAACTCAAACCTCTTTTCTTTAAGTTCTGCATACATCTCAGGACCCCATACTTCAAAGTTTAAGGAACTTTCAAAAACCAAAAAAAAAACAACCAAGTTTGTAAATTTATGTTTTAATCATATATCCTGGAGACCGCAATGAGCATATCACTTTTCCATTTTTAGTTTTAGTAAGAATTTGACGGCACTTGCAACACAACAAGGTCATATCAGTGCCGAAGAATAGATTATGAGTTACAAGAGAGTAAGATACACAAAAAAGAAGGAGGGGAGATAAGGATGACAGATGTTTGATAGGAAAGAAGGAGCAAACCACACCAGAGCACCCGCCAACCACCCACACTCTTCCATTTTTAAATTGATTTTCATGACGCTGCTTACAATGAGAAGCACTAAAAATAAACGAACAGCAGAAAGACGAGTTGGACAGACTCTGAAACAGCATACACCCAGACACAAACAAAGTTCAGGATTTTTGGCCCCTTCAATATGATAGGTACCCATGATACCAGAGCTACCAGTGACATATTTTCTGGTGTAAAGAATGTGTGAAGCACTAAAATTTGACTATAAGTATATTTGAGGAATATCATTTCACAGGAAACCACATCAAACAGTGTTATGAACTTTCTTTACAAGAATGATATAAGTGTAAATGAACATACTACATTTCTAAAAGTTTATGCGTGGTATAATGAAAAGGTATGCAAGTTGCTGCTAGTTATGTCAGCATGGATGTAAAAGATGGCCTGTTTGCCCAAGGCGAGCTGGAAATGAAATATTACAATTTGATTCATGCAACAGCAACAAAAAACAGATGACGACATCAAGCAAACAATACACCCCTGTATTTAACAGGTAACCAATAACTGCATTAATACATAAGCATATGCCAAACCTACAACATTAGCTCAGGGGAAAGATAACATGTGAGTACGCTGGACATTCTTAAAGTTCTTCTAGCTTTTTATCATGACAGAGAATGGACAAAGAACCCCTTAGGTTAGTGGGGAGGGACTACACTGGTGAAGTAGAAAAAAGGGGGAGGAAAGGAAGACATTTCTTCACACCGCCGAGCAGTCTGAAGTGGCAAAAGAAAAGACTTGGGGGAAACAACTGTAGATTTTCTCTTTATTAGTCTTTGCTTTATTACTGGCAAATTTCCACATTTTCTTCGTATTCTCAAAACGCCCATGCCGGCAATGAGAACTGTATGGGTCGATTCGTGTGCCAGGCACCATTACTACGGAAACACAAGTATCAAGAACACAACAGAGTGAACCACGGCATGACAGGCACACACCAAGAGGACATTTAATAGTACCATCGCTGAAGATCATCAAAACCAATGTTAACAGAAGAAGACAAAAGGAAAAGAACAAAAAGACAAATTAATATTAATCAGCAAAAGAAGAAATAAAATATAGTAAAGCCATGAATCAACTAACAAATAAGTTAACTAAAAAGTGAATGAATAAATAAATAAATAAATAAATAAATAAATAAGTAAATACAACTTCATACTGAAACATTTCTTCCCCCTCTCCCCCAAGAATGCAATCCTTCAAAGGGACATAATTCAGCAAAATAAACCTTGATTTTAGAGATTAATCGATTAATCAAAGGTGTACTGTGAAGTTCAAACTTAACACAAAGAAAAAGAAACCAAAAATCAACACAAGAAAAACAAAAAGAGCAGAGCCAAAATTCAACACTAAGAAGCACATAGCACACAGTGAAAAGGGTGAAAACTGTGAAAGCATATACTCTTTGAGAAGAACAAATTGACAAACAATAAAAATCGCTCCATGAAATGAAATCCAGTTGGGTGTCAGGGAGAGAAATAAATGGACTTCCATAAAGTGACAACTCAAATGAAACGTTAAATAGCACATTACACAAAAAGCCGAAACACATTCAGTTCCCCATTTCTGCTGGAAGCTACAAAATGTCTAAAAGAAGCAACGCTTAATTCTGATAAGTTCCTCAAGGCATTAACCTGCCTACAACAAAAAGAAAACTCGACCTCGGCAAAAGACTAAAAGCGGAACAACATGAAGACAAGAATCTAGAACACAGAATGGTACACTGTGAAGCACCAAGCATAATCACGGCTATTGATGATAACTGAAAAACGCTTTTGCCTCCATCGACATTACACATATACAATCGAACCTGCTCCAACGGCCACCTGTCCAAGACAATGAACTGTAAAAATAGCCATTTCCCACTTCTCCCTTGAGTTTTCTTTTTTTTTAATATTATTATATATACTGAAACCGTTCAAGACATCCATCTTTCTCAGACATCTACTTTTCTCCTTGACAATGGGTGGCCGTCTTAGACAATTTCGACTGTATTACCATGGAACAGCAGGGGCAGAGAAATGGTTACAAAGAATGGTGACTCGTTAGTGGAGACAATAAGCTGTTGTGCTGACAGATACCAGACAATAATATAGCAACAAAAGTGAAAACTTGTTTACTTGGGCCTTTTCTCCTTTGCCATCACTATCCTCTACGCTATCAGCTACCTGAAACACCACAGAGGTTAAAACACACTGACAGACATGTTTGCTCACATCCGACGACAATTACTGTCCAGTTTCAACACAAGACAATCTAATAGCAATATTTCTGTAAGGGCATCAAGTTCAAAGTTCAAAAGTGACTCACACTGGGGTAATAAGTAATCACACAAATACATGTAAACTGATCACACTTTATGTCTGCTTCCATAAAAAACTTACAGGGATTCTGAACAACCATCAGTATACATTTCATTCCTGTAGAAACTATAATTCTGTAATCTTCAAAATGATAATGAGAGAGGCCAGCATCTCAGCTGATTCAGCAAAACACAATGAAAACCAGAAAAAAAAAGAGAGCAATAAATAACTTAGGCCATCAAATGAAATACCTATATCTGTACAAAAAAATTCTAAGAAAACGATCAGGTGTTGCAAAACTGAATTAGGTACAAACTAAATTGTTAAAGTAACAAAAGTTTCCATCGCCACATCAACCCCAACAACCAATCAAAATAAGAAAACAGTAATAATGCACCATCAACAAGTGAAGGAGGGTATAAGTGTTGTGCATCAGCCCTCAGAAAATACTCATTTAAACAAGTATACACTGCCGTGCATTTCAGGCACATGACATTTGATAAAGTATTACATGACATTTGATAGAGTAATGCTTAAATTTACAATCCGTGTCAATCAGATATTTTAACAATTTGTTGCAGCATCTTTCATGCAAATCAAATAACAGACAACTACTTGGAAAAAGAACACTGCATGATCAACATAACAATGTTATACTATACCCACCTCTCGCCGTAACTGAATAAAGAACTGTTTCCTCTTGAAAGAAATTTTTACAATTTTGGCCCTGAGAGGAAAAAAGACAAAAACATGAAAATAGCATGTTAAAAATTTTGATTGAAGAGAACAACCTACAGTATGGTGCACATTTTGAACTTTTACTTTAAACATGTGAGATCCCATTCGGCTAACAAATATTAAACAATCCATAGTAATCAACATAAAGAGATTTTTTGTAAAAATATATATTAGCAATTTAATATTAGAACTTCAATTATGCATCAAACGTCTCAGTTCAAAAGAGAATTACAAAGAAGATGGCTGTGATTATCAAACAATAATAACTAAACTGATTACTTTACTAACTTCTCTAGAAATGAATAAACACAACTCACCATGAAAATGTGTTAATCTTGAGGTTATTCTGGAATACCACGAGTCCAGCAGATGTGACCCCGAGTTGAATGTCAATGTTACTTTGGTCCTGAAAGCATGAAAAAAGAATTCGGAGAAAAGCTTAATTTACAGTCAATTCCTGATAAAACTTTCTAGTCATGAAGACACACGTAACATCTTACAACTTGCCAATCATGGCCACAAAGAGGTGCCCTTCTTTTCCCACAACTTGCAAACGGTACAGTCAAATTTCAATCTATCCTTCATCATACTAGAATGTTAGTGCCAACATTTACGTTTCTCACTCACACACTCACATGCACACATCACATAAACACAGGGTCACATATGAGCTTGCCAATACACATACACTCACACATATAGCTAACACACACACACACAAGCACCACATCCACATAAAGGTATGAGCAAGCTTGCAGACACAAACATACCCACTTAACAGACCCCCAGCCTTGAGCAACATATGTTAGTACAATAAAGCCAGCTATAGAGCTGATTAATTGGAAACAAGTAGCATTTTTCTCCACGACAATTACCTTTCTGTAACTGTTCTGTCAACTTTTGTTTTAGAGTTTTACAGCACTTGCAATACAATAAGGCGATATAAGTGCCAAAGATTACAGGTGTTATAAAAGAATAATAATAAAAAAAAAATTTTTTTTAAAAAAAGGAGAGAGATCAGGATGATAGATGTTTGATAGGAAAGAAGGCGCAAAACATAACAGAGCACCTGCAACCCACCCACAGCATCAACTTTATCTAAATTAAACATGTGATCTCAACTTACCCTTGCATTGTGCAAATCTACTCCATACATTTCTAACCGCTTGGCCCTTTCTAAAAAATTGTACTCCGCATCAGCAGGTGTCTGTCCCCTGGAAATTAGAAAAAGTTACAGAAAAAAAGCCACTTCAGACAAACTGACAAGTAAGAAGAAATTCACTGTTTATTATCTGCGAGGGGAGGTTTGTTTTACAATAGCATTAATACATTATACATAGATGCATAAATATGTATATACAATTATACATCATGCTACTTAATCCACAACAACATGCTAATACAGACAGTAAACTTGAAATTGCTAGTAGCCACTATGCAGCGCCCGGTTTTTGAGCTAACATTATGTTTTGCTCAAGGACACACACCAGTGACCTCCCAACAAAACACCACATAGGCACATACCAGTGTTATCATCATTATCACAAGAAAAATGCCTAACAAGGTGACAACAAAAAATTTCGAATAGCATATTCATCTTCGCAACAATTGTGATTACAAATAAAAATCCAGAGACATGACATTCTCTGCTGCAAAATGGAAAGGACAAAACAGAGGGTTTCAGCTGACCTGTGTTGCTTGTGTTTCTCTGCGACTTGTTTTTCAAAATCCTTGTTTTGATTTGGAACAAACAGAAACCCACTCAGGTAACCTTCTTTGTGTTCATCTGGGTTGAAATCACCTAGTTCAGCTGGAACAGAAAGTGAAGCAGAGGTTAAAAAAATAAACAGGGTTCACCTGGAACAATCAAAATACTTTGACAAAAAATTTTGTTATTAAACCATGATATCACTACAAGATCCCAGTCATTCTATGACGGTGAAATATCTCAGGGTACAGCGATGTTTCATCCAGGAAGGCTGCCACTGAGATTTCTCAAAATTCCTTTTAACTTGACCTTGTATGTTCTCAAAGGCATCCAAATAACCCTTGTCTCCGAACTTAACACTTCCACACATCTTACCTCCCATCATTCAACATAGAATAGCAATTTAAATATTATACATGTATATCTGATAATAAATATACCTCTAGATAAGTCCATATCTAGTGGGACCAAGCCAAACAGGTGGAGATAGAGCCATGAAAACAACACAAAGTTCAAGAATTCCCCCAAAAAGGAAATCTCACAGGAATCCCCATACTGCAGTCTAGTATGACTAATGATCTAACAGCACATTCCTTATCTTTCCGACACTTCAGTAGAAACATTTTATCAAGATGCTTCTATGCATGACAAAATTTTTCATAATACTTGACTGGGACGGTGTGTGCTTGTGCATATGTACATATCATATGTATGTCAAAACAATAAACAAGGTACTCATTTGTCATTTTATTTGAAGCCCATTTTCGTCTAAATGATAGCAAAAGGTTAATAACAAAAGGAGCTTTCAACTTAATAAGAAAAGAGACCCCCCAAAAAATTGATGACAAGACTTATCAGTGCCCGAAAGACACAAATCCAATATTGACTCTCAGAAATACCATGTCCTCCAACATCAGCTTATGGACTAGGATTGACATTGTAATTTCAGTAAAACTATAAACAAGGTAATTATTTACCATTTCATTTTCAGCCAGCTTTTATCTAGATGATAGCATTTGCTTAACTCATTCAATCCCTGGAGTTTTTCCCGAAATTGTACCCAGAAACCGGCCATTCTGGCACTTATGTAATGGCACACTAGTAATCATAAATATAATCCAATTGCATTGAAATTTGGCACAAAATACAACCTAAGATGGTTCTTCAGACATATAGAATTTTAAGTACGTAGCTTTAGTAGTTTTGCTTTGGGGTATTGTACAAATTTAGCATTTTTGGGGCTTTTAATTTTTTTTTCATGGCCGAATGAGCAAGAGCAACCCTAAATTGATATTCAAATATGCTTGTAAGTGTCTAAATCTATATATTGTATGTCATGTATAATAAAGACTGTTGAATACTTTCATGAATAAAAAAAATTGTAAGTGTGAGAAAGGCAGAGAGAATCGATAGCGAGACATGCTCAGCTGATCAGTGTGAACAAAAGTGCTGAAAGTGCCTTTATAAAAACAGCTACTTCTCCTGTGTAATGACTGTACAAACCAAATTCAAGCACCCCTCTGAGCAGAATTGGCCTTGGAAATAATAAATTGACCTTATACAAAACTTGAGGCGTTTTCCAAAATGAAGTAACTAGTATACGGAACAAAACTATAAAACCAAGTTATCTCGGCTGGGGGATTGAATGCAGCTCACGAGCTAACCGAGATATGGGATTGAGTCAGTTAATAACAAAAGAAATATTCACAACTTTAAAAGTAAAGAAACCAATCAAAAACTTGATGACAAACTTATCAGAGCCCAAAAGCTACAGATGCAACTTACACTCTGTCCACTATTGACTTTCAAAAATACCATGTTCTCCAAAATCAGTTCATGGAATAGGGTTGACATTATAATTTCAATTCTGATATGAGTTAAGCCTAGATATGATATCCAAACAGAGAATTAGGAATTTAGAAGTATTCAAAAGTCATTGCAGAATTACACAACAGCTTTGACAGAATCCTTTCATCTAAGCAGAACTCCCCTTTATAAAATACAAAAATACGAAAACACCCCAGCCTTACTTAACATTATTATTCATAGATTAAAACCAGGTGAGATATACGTCACTTAAAATACTCACATTGAACAGCATAACTGGCAAGCATGGCAGCATTGGCCTCCGTGCATACTAATTTCCCTGACAGGATGTCCCTTTTCACTTGTAGGAAAAAATGGTACCTGAAAAAAAAAAGACAGGGAATGATTGTTATAATATAATAATGACTCCTACTACAAAACAAAACAAACTTAAACTTTAAAAAAAAACCACCTAAATGTAAAAATGTAAAACCAAAGTATTGTCATAAGAAAAGAAGCCTTCATCCAGTAAACAGGGCCTGACTAAGGTATTTTTGTAGTGATGCAATTCAAGTCTTGAGCTACTACACCCTTAAGTCCAAATAATACAGTTTTCTGATTTTTCTCAAAGACTTGGTGACAGCAGTTGTCAAGTGTACTCCAACTTCAGAAATGAGAAATATTGTGAGGCTTCTGCGAGAACAAAGAACACTATTAAAAAACATGCTTCATGCACTAGTCATTACAGCCAACAACAGATATGATCTACCTGCTGACTGCTGATGGAGACCATAGTTCTTCCTCAACAAGATATAAAAGAAAAACCTGACAGTACACAACACACAGACACTGGACCAAATTGCCCATTAATTTTTTTTTGGTTTTAGTAAGAGTTTTACAGCACTTGCAATACAAGTAAGTGATACGGTTTCGAAGATTAGAGGTGTTACTAAAGAGTAACATACAAAAAAACAGGAGGAGAGATTTAAATGGATGATAGATGTTTGACATGAAAGACGGAGCAAACCACCCCATCGCTCCCGCCAATCACTCACCGATAATTATTTAAGAAATGGAGGCCCCACTGTTATGCAGACTCAAGAAGCGTTCTTTACTTGGAGCTGCTTTGATAATTTTATCGTTTGACGTTTAAAAAAAATAAAACCCTCGATCATTTAGTGATTGGGAAACAGCCACATGAACAAACAGATGAAATGGGAAGAGGAGGAGAAGAAGAACCTTTGTATCAAGATTATTTTTCCACTTCACAACATACAATTTCAGAAATTCAGATTTCCGAACTATCCAGAAAATCAATACCTTTCAGTGGCACATTTCTTCCCCCCTTTTAAATGGACATAAAAGGTGTTGTGTCCACACAAAAAAGTTATAAAAATTACCCAAAAGGCAGAAAAATGTCTCGTTTCTTCTATTTCATTACTTTGACGAGCGCCTAATTTCACCATTGTGCCCAACATATAAATAAAATATAGTTATACCCAACTGACTAGCAGGCACTGGAGCAAACGTAAATGCACCAATTCCCTGAAACAGTAGCAACTACACAATGGCAGCTCTTACCTTGTGTACTCTTCAGCGAGTTTGCTTGGATCAGAGACATAAAACTTGACCCTGAAGAAGAACTCATATGCAGGACCTGAAGTTCAAAATAAAAATCAATCAACAAATTATTATCTTTTACTTTCACACCATACCCATGAAATAAAACAAATATCTCAAAAATCTTTTGCAAGATTCAAAAATAAGGTAAACCAAAATTTTATAGAGGACAGAACTCATTTTCTTCACCATAGTTACCGCAAAGACATGCAAACAAAAAGAAAGCAAAACAACTATTTAACAATTATTAATTTCTTACAATTTTGAACACTTTCTTGGTCTACCTCTAATTAACTCTTGAAGTAACCTGGCATTTTTAGATGCATTTGCTCATATGCACACACACTTTCACACACAATTTACATCCTTAGAGAGTCTAACATTCTTTGTTAGAGTGAAATTATTGTTGTTTTTCTTTACTTGGCTCAATATATGAATATGTGACCACTGTAAGTACAACACCAACTGGTTTGGAGTAAAGCGGATAGAACAGGAGTGATCATTTGTACAGATTTTTAAAAAGTAAAGTGGACATTGCAGTAGGTTCAACTGTATGTAATCAACCACAACACCAAAATTAGATTTTATTTTAATTAAACGTAAAACGAGGGTGGAGACCAAAGCAAAATCAACTTACCCCTGCACTGTTTCTTGATTGTTTTGAGTGGATCAAGCCATCGCTGAAAGATAAAAATCACAAGTGTATATCTTATACATATATGTAAACACACACCATAAGAACCAAATTCTCTCTCCTCATTTCTTTCTTTCTCTTCTTCACCACTCACCTTTCTCTCTCTTTCACAATTTTTCTTTCCATGCACTTGCACCCCCC
>NW_004797452.1:699419-700602 GCF_000002075.1 Aplysia californica
CCCCCCCTTTATCCCCCACTCTGTGACCACCACCTACCAGCGTGTCATCTCCAGGAGCTAGGTCCATGTACTGAAGGCCAAAGTAGTCCTTCTCCACCAGCTCCAGGTGCTCAAAGACTTTATCAAGGAGTTGCTGGGCTTTCCCTCGCTTCTGTGGTGCCAGACATACAAGTCAAACACTCTTAGCAAACATGGAACATACCAGTCAGTTTTTAGTTAAGAGTGTTACAGCACTTGTAACATAAAAAGGTCAGGTGTTGAAGATTTAGAGGAGTTACTTAATACTTTGCCGCCTCATCTTGCCAATTGGCGATGTTTACCACCCAGTTTCTTTGGATTTTCCCCAAAATATGATGGCAAAGTGTTAAGTGTGACATACAGAAAAAAAAGGAGGGGTAATAGAGGTTTGAAAGGAAAGAAAAACCAAACCACACCAGTACACCAGCCAACCATCCGCACATATGGGTCAAATTTCCACTGTAAGAACAATACATTTTACTCTTAAAACATGTCTCAACATTACAACAAATATGCCCTATACACTCTTACCAAAAATGAAACATTTTCAAAATACTCTAAAACAATAATATGGTAACTTGGTACACACACTCCCAACAAAATTAATCATTATACTGTGATCAGGCACGGAGCAGTCACTCCTGACTCCTAAGCAAAACAGTAGCATGATGCAAATAGTCAGCAAAACATAATATTACTGAGACACATTGGAACCAAGACAATAGAATGGCCCCTGTGCAGAACCAACATTATAAAGTAAAGTATGAAGCCTGTCCACAGTAGGACTGACTTGGTCAGGTTCAGTTCAATAGAGGTTTTTATAGCACACATATGCAACATTTTTTGTCATAAAAGAGCCAAAAATTAGAGTTACAAGCATAAAAAAGAATGGTAGCAAAGAATATGACACTAAACAGAGAAAGAAGAAGCAAACCACATGCAGTGTCCAACAACCACCCTTGGCTAGGTCAGTATTGTGAGGAGTTTTAAAAGCCCACTGCAAAAATAATCTCCAATATTCTGTGACGATCCAACACAGAACTTCCAGACTAAATGGCCAGTCACACCCATTACAAGCTGACACCATAAACTACTCATAGAGGATATAAATGCACAAAGACAATGAAATTGCTAGAAGGAAAGAACTTTTCACAGCGTACCCCCC
>NW_004797452.1:700702-703233 GCF_000002075.1 Aplysia californica
ACCCCCCCCCCCCCCCCAAAGCACAGATGAATAGCTTTTGATAGGATCATAACGTTTATATGAACAGACAGATGAAGTTTCAAGGATACTTGCATCGACAAAAAAACAACAACTGAACATCTTGCCCTCACTAGGAAAATAAAAGACCAAAACAACTTACGTAGCAAAAATGGACAGCTGGACACTAAAACAGACCAGGATAACATGAAGGTTTTTAAAAGTGCATTCAAGCATGATTGACAAACCATGATCATTGATTTCTCTTTCAGATCTGCAACTTGAGGAAGAAGAAGAAGATGTATATATAGTAGTCCATTGGAGTAAACAATAACACAAGATTTCCATAAAAGGAAGCATAAACCTACAAAAAAATTTAACGCAAAATTCGGTCAATATGGACAGAGTCATTGTTCATGTGCGCCCTGATTAAAGCGAAGACTTACGTCCACTTCGAAGGTCTCCACTGTGTCATCCAGAAAGTGGACGGCACAATTCACGGTCTTGGGAGTGCGGTCTTGTAAGTGCGCCATTTCGGACGCGCGCACATTGTAGCTACCGCTGGAGACCAGCTTCATGGACATGACTCCCTACTCTGAAATCAAAAAGAGATAAAAGCACCGTCTATGAAACATCAGCTTGAATGGAGACAATAAGAAGGACTAGGACAGTTTTCCAGGTCTGCATCTTTTGCTGGATTCAGTCAATAAGGTAAGGGTTAGGATGAGGCCAAGAGTGAGGGTTATATAATAACAATTACCCTACACGTACCCCTACCCCTACCCTATACCTATACCTCATTACCAAAATCCAGCAAATGTGAATAAAACGGGGATCTTCAGCCTCTACCACACCTGCAATCCTTTGATGTCTAATATAGGGGAACATCTCAGAACCCTACTGTGATAAGCGGAGTTTGTCAGGAGAGATATATAACAAAAGTAACAGTCGCAAATCATGCAAGTGCTAAAAATTTGATCACATTATATTTTTGTCTCAGAAAATCCCTTGAAAACATTTTGCATCATGTCTTGAGAAAGTGCAAGTTAACAAATGAAGATTATGAAACACATGTACTATTAACTACATTGGCACACTTGACACTCACACACTGTTTCCTTTGAAAGAAGTCATTTTAGTTTTTGTAAGAGTTTAATGCCACTTGCAACACATTAAGGCCATAAGGGACGAAGATTAGAGGAGTTGCAAGAGAGTAACAAACACAAAAAAGAGGGGATCAGGACATAGATAACTGATAGGAGAGCAAACCACAACTGGGCATCCACCAATTAAGCGTGTAGTGATTTTGAGCTTTATGGTTTACAAACTTTTACAATCAAAAGTCATCCAGACTCAGACAGCAAACAAAACCAGGGATACTTTTATCACTAGTAAGCTTTTATGGGACTTGCAACACAATAATGTCATGCAAGTGCTGAAGAGTATGGGTGTAACAAGAGAGTAACACACATAAAAAAGGAGAGATAAGGATGATAGGTCTTTGACAGGAAAGAAGGAAGAAACCACACCAGAGCACCCGCCAACAATCCACAAGTGTTCTTATATTCTATAGACGCCCACACAGACAAGCACTGAACACATATGTAGGGGATTCTCGTCCTCGTAACACACTCGTGCATGTGTTTTAAACAAACAAAAATTCCTTCTCTGAAAGAGTGTATTATACCAATGTAAAACTCAGAGATTATCACCATCATCATTTTCGCTATACATTTGGAAATTCTTCCGGGAAAAAAAGGCTGTGCAAAAGTAGACAAAGATAAATAAAAATAATACAGCAAAGCAATAATAACAAACATATAGGGGAAAATGGAACACCCCCACCCACCCAAAAAAAAAAGAATAATAAATCACACTCACATCAACAAACACATACACATAAAACAAGAACAACAACAACAACAACAACAACAACAACAACTATGGAGTCAAACTCCAAAGCTGCAACTTTACTATATCATTCCACATCTATTCTTGACCAAAAAAACAACAAAAAACGAATTGTGCACTCGAGGGCTTTGAAAAATAAACGTTTGTCAACCTAGTTCAAAAAGTAACAGAGCTTTAGGCGCGTATCGATGCCAGCTTTACTCTATATCATACTCTGTACCCCTTTTGTGTAAAGCTGTAATCATCCCAGTGACACCCTCTGGACACCCTCAACGAGAGAAAAGTCAAAACCCATTAGCCAGCGTCAACGAAAATGAAAACCAAAACAGTAACGTCTTCAAATGTATTCGTGACATCCCGGGAGCGCCGTGCCTCCAGGACCAGGGAATATCAAAATCCATCAGTCGTCCATTAACATCTGGGATCCAATTTCACAAACTGTCACGCTCATCGATTCCCCGGGAAACGAGGGACATAGGGAGACAATACGACGATGGAGGTTGTAACTGTTCTCCTTCTCGTGTTATCGCACGTTATCTTTCCCTCCCACCCTACATCCCCCAAACCAATGATTGCATATATCCGCTTCTGTATGATAATACTTTCTCTCTCTCTCTCTCTCT
>NW_004797452.1:705792-706959 GCF_000002075.1 Aplysia californica
GTGTGTGCGTGTCCGGGTCGGAGATGGAGGTTAGACTGAAGGCTTTGTTTGTTTGTTTACTTCAGTAAGAAAGAAAAAAAGCACATCGACACGGTAATGATCATTTCGTACTGAGAAAAAAATGGGGAATTAGACAGGCTAAGCCAAGCTGTACCGTAGCGCCCTAGCGGAAATGATAACAATCAAAATAGAGGCAGTGTTTGCACAGCGGCAATTTGCCTCCACGACGTTGAAGGCATGCAAGTGATATTTAAATCAAGGTCAACGTCGTATGACGTAGCACAACCAGTCAAAGCAGCAAGACTGGAAATGAGCAATTTCCCGGCGGTTAGTCAGGCAGAGTTTTATTACAGTGTTCTCCCACGCAATTAGTCATCGTTTTCTCTCTCGACCTCAGTGCAAACGCTGTGTAGTATTGTATTTGTACAAGAATATTTTTGAACGCGGAAAGTGACGAAAGGTACAGTGACCGAAACAGTATCAACTTCATGTCTGTTTAAGTAAATAGGAATGACATGTGCTTTTGGGTCGATATTATTTCCTCTCCGACACCCTTTTTTCTGCTGAAAAATACAATTAGATCCTAGGTGCAAAGCGGAGACGGGTGAGGGAATGAACAGAGACCATTTCCACTCCGGCTGTTTCGATAAACGTTAAACGTTAGGATACGTTAGGATACGTCAGGATACGTCAGGATACACGTTAAACGTTAAGCCAGCATAAACTGCCAGCCAACCCGTGGGACCGTAGGACGGTATATACCGGTATAAACCGTCCCGCAACAGCACGGCACGACGCACGACACTCGGCACGGCACGGCACGGCACGGCACTTCGTCCCACGGTGCAGTTTGGCCTGTCCTGTCTAAATGCGGCCTAAGACAGACAGAAACAACAGCGGTATATTTTTTTTTTAATAGAAGTTTTTACGGCGCTCGCAACTGCATACGGTCATATGGGCGCCAGAAGATTAGAGGTGTTACAAGAGAGTAACAAACATAAAAAAGAAGAAGGGGAGATAAGGACGATAGATGTTTGATAGGAAAGAAGGAACAAACCACACCAGAGCAACCGCCAACCACCCACCCACTTTAGTTTTAGTAAGAGTTTTTTTTAAAGCACTTACAACAATAAGCTCAAAATATATACATGCCAAAGATAAGGGGTT
>NW_004797452.1:707993-709467 GCF_000002075.1 Aplysia californica
ACATACCCAAATACCCACACCCACACCCACACCCACACCCACACACACACACACACACACACATCCACACATACATACACACACACACGCACACACTAACAAAAAGTAAAATAGAGAAGCGTGGACCCAGACATGGACTCATAACTCCTGCGTGCTAAGCAGGTCCCTCAATCGACAAAAGCACACACACAGGGGCCCAGCACCTCATCATTACGATGACAAAAGACCAGACTGCACATAGATGAGACGCTCTCATGTGGAAACATCGCAAAACAACAACAACAATAAAGACCGAACAAAACAAAACGACCATAGAAACGAGAGCAATACGAGTGGGTGGTGCTTATGGTGGGGATTTTTTCCCACTTTTATGGAGGGCGAAATTATCTTTTGTCGCTGTAGTTGTTGATGATGATTTAACGTCGCTTTCCTTTCTGGCGGTCGATATTTGCTCAATTGAGAGGGAAATGGGGATGGTGGGGTAAGGGTGGGCTCCTCTTCATTAAGTCGAGTGGTACAGTGTACGAGTGGGAGAGCAGGATTGAGTGCGTCGTGAGCCAGTGTGAGAGAGAGAGTGTGTGTGTGTGCGTGTGTGTGAGTGTGCGTACGTGCGTGTGTGCGCGCGCGCGCGTTGCCAACACATGTACGGGTGGGTGAGCGTGCAAGCACATAATTATATGCATGCAGCTGACAAAGTAGAGTCGGAGCGCACAGGATTGGTAATAGCAGCCCCCCATCCCCAACCCCACACACACAGGGCCACAATTACGAAGAGAGAATACAACACGAGGCAAGACAATGGACCATACGATAGGTCGTAGGGGTAGTAAATCCCTTAGATTTAGTACGCATTTTACAGCACTAACAAAGCAAATAGGTCATGTAAGTTCCGAAGATAAGACGTACAACTAGTACGTTACATGCACAGGAAAAGAGGCTAAGACATTTCATAAGGACGATAGACGTTTGATAGAAAAGGATGAACAAATCACACCAACAAAGCATCCTCAAACGATCCACAGAGGGCAGAACCAGAAGGATGAAGGAGAAGAAAAAAATGGCAACGGCAGAAACTGGAAGACATCGGGATGTGCACAGGCCGGAAGCTGAGCGACTCCCTGAGGTCGGAGAGTGGTGAAGACTGGTCGCTGCCAAGTCATCTACGGTAGTACCCCCAACGGTCGATGACAACTGGACACGTGAAGTACAGGGGAAGCACCGGGTCACAGTAACGACAATTATCATTATCCATATATATGCCAGAACACGCAAGACGGACAAACAACACGAGATTGTTTCGTCGTTTTGTTTGAGTAAAAAGAAGAAGCACATCAGCGTAACAACGGTCATTTGGTGTGTGGAAAAGGTAAGAGAAGACAGACAGAAACAACAGAGTTAAAGAAAAGAAGCAGCACCTACCATCAGTGCCCCCAACCACCCACAAAAATAAACGAGAAGGACCGTTAAGAAGTGC
>NW_004797452.1:711412-713406 GCF_000002075.1 Aplysia californica
GAGAGAGAGAGAGAGAGAGAGCAGAGAGAGAGCAGAGAGAGAGAGAGAGCAGAGAGAGAGAGAGAGAGAGAGATACACGAACGAGCATCAGATACACTTTAACTCTGAATCATGCGCAACCAATTTTTGACTCCGGCCGCCAAGCTGCCTCGCCGATCGGTAAAAACAGAATACAAAACAAAACATTTCAAAACCCTAGTGCATCTAACCGTTATTACGCAGGCAAATTGCAGCGATTTGAGACGACATTTCTAGTCCCAGACAAGTTATCTATCTCGCTCACGGTGTTTGCCTTTGCGGTCACAGAGCCCTCCCTCTCTCCGATCTCCCGACAACACGGCCGCCGAATCAATCGTCCTCGGAGAACACTCGCAAAGACTTCGTGCAAGAGCAGGTCTGGGGCAGAGTATATTATTGCAACAACCGATTTCCCATATATCAAAGTGGCACAGACAAAACAAAACAAAAAAAGGGGGAGGGGGGGGCAACGAGAACCAGAACGAAAATGGTGAGAGAGAAAATGTTAAAAGACTTTTATTACTTTTGAACTCAAAGACTGCACTACCCGTGAAAAATACGCTCAAACAATGACAATAGACACATAACAATTTTGATCGAAGCGAATGCAAACGTTTTACGTTCCCATCGACAAAAGTAAGATCCTTGAAAAGACGGACCGACCTTTCGACCCTGCTTGCTACAGCGAAGCCGAGCGGAGTGGGATAAAGCATCCCGGCATCCACAAAAAAAGACTCAGCCACGCCGCAATCGAACTCTGCGGTTTTTTTTGCTAGAAAAGGTGAAGAACATGTTCCATAAACGGTAAGTCGGAGGAACCACACCGCCTAAAATCTGAATAAAACAACAGAACATATAATAGTATGTTTAGAGCAAACATGCATGATATTAATTCACTCTGTAAGGATGTAGCGGACACATTATTTTAACCGGTAAGTAGCAGAATATTGCGGCATACTTCAAACCATCATACACATTTCAGAAACATGAGTTTGTACGGATCATATTACATGTATATGTTCTTGCTTGTTTTTTGTTGTTGTTTTTTGTTGTTTGTTGTTGTTGTTGTTGGGGGTTTTTTTTGGGGGGGTTGTTTTTTTTTTATGTTTTTTTTTTTGGGGGGGTGGTAGGTTTCAAATAAATTTATAAAAACATAAGGACAATGTTGAGTAAATATACTACAAAGTACGACGTGTCTTCAAGCGTTGTCGCATGGCATGACCAGCATGTGAGTACTCAACGAGTTATAAAACTCTGATAGTAAAGCAGGCTGTTCTGCCATTCTTCTTTCTCGTTTCTGTCCTCCCACAACATTCCTGCTTCGACCTAGTCTTGCCTCCAACCCGAGCGTTAAGCTTCACACAAAAACAAAGCTTGCTTTACCTCCGAGAGAGCCGCAGCATTATTTTTCCCAGGACGACGGGAGTAGTTAAATGGAATGCGGTCATCCCCCGTCTCTGTCCCCTGGTCCCAGTTTTCCCTCCCTTACACACACTCCACAGCAACGGCCGTGTTGACATTTTTTCGGGTCGAGAACAATTAATTCTAGTTGCGTCTTGTTTACTTGTTTGTGTGAGTTAAAGCGTAGCGCATAGCACAGAAACGGCCATTTTTCAGCCGGGCAAAAAGCTAGGCGACAGACGTAAATAGCAGACGTGGAAAAAAACCCTAGGCCAGAAAAGAGGACGGGGGGGGGGGGGCAATGAGCAGTCCCACCAATCAAGAGCGCAACCTCCCCTTTTGCTGGGTGCTGCTCATATGGCACAATCTCTTTGACATAGGCGCGGAATGTTTTCTCTGCACTTGCTATGTCTTCCACCAAACTCTCTGTCAGTACAAGGTCCACTTTGGGCTGGAGTTTTAAAAAAAAACAACCCCAGAGACAATAACGGTTGTTTTTGCCCTTTAATGCAGGGACAAAGTAAGACAAATGGACAGAAACATCTCCTGGGTTTTTGTTTGGGGTTTTTTCGGGG
>NW_004797452.1:715194-716453 GCF_000002075.1 Aplysia californica
AGAGAGAGAGAGAGAGAGAGAGAGAGAGAACGAGAGAGAGAAAGAGAGAGATAGGCTTGAACAAAATATATGTTGTTGATAAATTGAATTGTGTGTGTTTTAGTGATTTCCCAGCTGTAATGCTAAGGATAACAATGTGTATGCAGAGGGGTTGCGTCAGAGAGAAAAAGAAACAAAAAGAAAGAGACAGATAGACAGAAAGTGAGAGAGAGAGAGAGAGAGAGAGAGGGGGGGGGACGGACAGACAGACAGACAGACAGACAGACAGACAGACAGTACAATTTCCCACAACTATACCTGGCATGAATCTTTAAATGCTCCAAGTTTAATATAATACTCACTCGGTGTAAAAATCCTGATCATCAAATCTAAGAGAGCCACTCTAAATAGAGTGCATTTAATTATATTTGCAGACTTCCATAATAAACTCTGCGTTGCTCGTGGGTTTTTCTCCAATATTTGATTGAGTCTTGAGTATAGAAAAACGTATCGACACACTAATGGCCATTTATACAGCTGGAAAAAAAAACAACCAAGAACGAAATGAGACACAAAGGAAGAACAAAGAATTAGGACTAGGACCTACCACTGGCTCTTGCCCAGCAAAACTTGAATTTGGTATTTTACAAGACAACGTTGACTCATCTTGATAAACAATTAGCACTGCTGGCCTTCGATATAATAGTTTGAGTGTGAGCTTTTGCAAAGAGAAGCACATCGACAAAATAACGGTCCTTTAGAGCAGGGAAGAAGCAAGACTGACAGCCAGAAATAACAGAAAGAAAAAAAAGGAGCAGGACCTACCAATGGCGTCCTCTAACCATCCGTTATGGACTAGACAAGTACTCACCGTTTGGTATAATCTCCATACTCAACAACAGAAATAATCCATGAGCGCGGTGTCACAAATTTCGCCATAACTACAGCGTCCTTATTTCGATGGCAACTACCACAAACCAGCAGCACCACCACCACCGACTACAGGCCCAGCTGGCGTCCTTGTGCGCCGGGATAGAGACAACTCAAGGAGAGGCAACTACAAAGACACCACTGGCCGCGGAGACACTGTGGGAACGAAGAACAGGGAGACCCAGCACACAGCAGCAGCAGCAGCAGCAGCAAGCCGGGCCGGTGGTGAGCCAACTGTGTGAACTTGTCGATGACCGTCGTCGCCAACACAAGAGAGAGATGGGAGGGAGGGAGACAGGAGAGAGAGATGGGGGGGGGAGAGAGAAAGATAGAGAGGGATGTAGAGAGAG
>NW_004797452.1:717231-718900 GCF_000002075.1 Aplysia californica
ATGTTCGTCCCTCCATCGCGGCACAACAACACAACCGGGCTTCTCAGGTCCTTCGGACATCAACAAAACGGTCAATTTGGTCCGCCCGCTGCCCTTCTCTTTTGCCAGAGTGTGCTCACACTTGCGGACGCGTGTGCAAGGGAAAGAAAAGGGGACGGGGCGGGGGAGGGGGGTGCAGACATAAAGAAAAACAAACAGATGGGTCGTTTGTAGATGGGGGGGGGAGACTATAGAGCTAAAAAAAAAGCAGAACATTCGGGTCTTTCTGTTAAAGGTGAGATGGCGGGGGAGAGGGGGTGTAACTGTAGTTTATTACGCGGCAACCCATGAACAGACACGGTCCGCCATGAGCAAATAAGTAAATATAACAATAAACTCTGTAACTGTAAGGGCGTGCAACAAACCCAAGACGACACAGACACAAATAACAGACAGAAAAGGAAAAACAAAAATTAGCACCAACCAGTAGCACCTTTCACCCAAAAGTGTGGTGAAAGAAAAGCACTTGAATTTGATACAACGACAGTCATGCGGCACTAAGAAGAAAAAAAACAAACAGAAAGGGACAATTTTTTTTAAAGCATAACCAAGCAGCGGCGCCCTCAAACCATCTGCAGCGCAAAAAGAAACACAATCAATACAACATCCAAGTACAAAAACTGTTTTCTTTTGGGACGCAGGGCGTGCAGACACCCATAGCACCCAGAGGAGATGGGCGTGAAATACAACAACCCAAACATCGAGCAAGGTGACCACGGCACGGACTGAGCTACGGACTGAGCTGAAAAAATTACTGAGGTCAGGGTTATGTTTTTCTGCCGAGTACTGCACGAGAGTCCCCCCGCCGCGCCGAGCGTACTGCTCGTGCCTGGGGAGAGCACACCTTAAAGTGACACTAAATCTAAACTACAGAATAATATACATGTATATCAAAGCAAATTTTATTCAACAAATTTTGAATAACATATAATATGCGCCAAATAACGGTCACCCGGTGCTTGGGAAAATGGAAGACTGGACAGAAACAAAAGAGGGGGAGGGAGAGGAGGGGGGAGGAGGAGGAGGAGGAGGAGGAGGAGGAGGAGGAGGAGGAGAAGGAGGAGGAGGAGGAGGAGGAGGAGAAGCAGCAACTACCAGTAGCGCCCACCATTCATCTAAAAAAAAAAAATTTTAAGAAGCAGTGAAGCATGGCTTGAATGAACTGCTGAAAATGCACTCACCCACAAACCAGTCGTCACATTAGGAGGAAAATGTGACGAGCGCGCGTGCGCACGTACTGCGCGACGAGTGTGCACTACAAAGGCAGCAAAGGATTGCTCGGGTGACCGAAGCACTCTCCTATGGTAACACGAGTGGGCAGCAACAACTCCAACTCTCTTTTTTATGCATGCGCGGGGGGGAGGGGGGAGAAGGGGGTTACGCCCCCACTGACACAATAAATTCATACCATTTCGAAGACGGGCTTCTGACCCTGCCTGCCAGAGCCAACCCGGGCTAAGACTAGAGGAAATCAACATCCCAGCAGAAAGATCCAAGGGTTACAACATCCCAGCAGAAAGACCAACTTGATTAAAGGTTTCTACCCACTCGGGAATTTAACTTGGGTCTCCTGCACGCGACAGCAAACCGTCTAACCGCTACACTACAGGCTCTGGTCTCCCATCAAGTC
>NW_004797452.1:719482-720927 GCF_000002075.1 Aplysia californica
TCTCTCTCTCTCTCTCTCTCGGGACAGCAAGTCAAATCGAAAACATCTATTAATACCAGCCTTTTCTTTTTCTTTCTTCCATGGGCGAGGAGGATATAATATGCAATTGTTTTCAAAATCTGAAACCCCTCCACTGAGACCAACATGATTTTCCATCTCGGTTTTAAAGGTTATCTAACCTCGAAGGGCCCCAAACTCACTTCCTCTTTTGTCCCGTTTCTAAAACAGCGGGTCATGCTGGAAAAGTCGGGTCGCCTTGGATGGAACTTTACTAGCTCTCATCCCGATTGCAATGACCGAAATTTAGCCTCCTGTGGGAAGAGCGCTACAAATTTTATTTTTTTTAAACCCAGGGGCCAAAGAAAAAATAGACGGGTGGCGAAAGAGGACGGGGAAAACTGGATGACTGATACCACATTATCAGTAAGTCTGAGATTTTGACGGGCTTCTTTTTTTTTTTTTGGTTCGTTTTCGCCGAAAGATTAAATATTGTCTAACAAGATTTTCCCTTTAAGTCTGATCGATCTGGCTCTCGCAACCACTGTATCTCTCTCTCTCTCTCTCTCTCTCTCTCTCTCTCTCCCTCCCTCCGCAGCCAAAAAAAAATCCCACTAGGGTTGAGTTGTGCAGGTGCTGATCTCAAAATTGCATGAATAGTGCGTGTGGTGAGTCTGGAAATTTTGGCGCTCCGATGAACTTTTGCCGTGACTCACAACATGACCGTCTAGACGGAATTTTACAATTTCTTCTGTTTTAATCGAGTGCATTCTTACACTTTACTCCACAGCCGAACTTGAAAACGGAATGGAATACCACACTTTGATTTGATTCGCAAACGAAGAAGTACAAAACTTCTAATTTTCTTTAAAAAACGTATAATACATGTAATTTAATTTTTTAAAATAAAACATTAAAAAACGTGTGCTCACTCTTGAGTTTTGGCCGTGTTCTTTGTCCACCAGCACAATTACAGTAGACGCAGCCAAAGACTTTAAACTGTAGGTGGTTGGCGGATGCTCTGGCGCGGTTCGCTACTTCTTTCCTATCAAAGACCTTTCGTTCCTTTCTCTCCTTTTTTTTTTTTTTTTTTGTTACTCTCATGTAACACCTTCAATCTTCGGCACTTATATGACCGTACTGTGTTGCGAAAGCTGTAATGTAAAACTGTTACTAAAACTAGACTTTAAAATGGTCACTGAGCTGAGCGACCACAAAGGACACTGAAAAAATATACATAATCAATATCTCTCTCTTCTCTCTCTCTCTCACACACACACACACACACACACACATACACACACACCATGTTATTTGTCTGCCAAGCGGTCCAAACACGAGCGAGTACAGAGTTAATCTGAAAAGAGTACAGCGACGATACATACGGTAAATAAAAAGAAAACTCTCTGTCCTCTCTTTTATGCTCTCCTCCCCCCCCCCCCCCCCCA
>NW_004797452.1:721027-733351 GCF_000002075.1 Aplysia californica
CCCCCCACAAACCCATCCTCCTTTCCACTGATTCAAATCCCCCTTTCCATCATTCCCACTGCCGTTGCTGGCCAGTAGTGCACAAGTTGAAATGTTAATGGATCCATTTCAACAGCGACGGACTGAGAGGACAGACGCGCTGAAAAGAAGGCAAAAAAAAGGCCCCCAAAACGATTTCATTCCCGGCGAAACAGTAGCGCAATGACACAATAACAGCCATTTTGGGCAGGGGAGAGGCAAGATAGAAACATTATAGCGGGAGAGAAAAGAAGTGGGACGCACAAGTGGCGCCCTCCACTCCAACCACCTGCATGGATGACGAGATCCCATCAGACCATCCTCATCAACTCCCCCTTCCCCAAAATTTGCGGTCATAAAATTGCACAAGAACATGCACGCAAGAAAACCAGCGTTCATACCCAACAACAAAACATAACCAAGCGCATGCTTACACACGCACGCACACGCATACACACACACACACACACACACACACACACACACGCACGCACGCACGCACGCACAAACACAAGCGAACGAACAGACACACATGCACGCATACACACCACCACAGCTCAAGCCTGGCGCACTAACATTGACAAAAAGAATGCGAGCGGGCTCGGAGCCCCCTCTCGACTATCAACAATCCTCAAGCAAAGAAGAAGAACGCACACATCCGCATGACAGACCACTGAGAAGGAGGAGGAAAGCGCCAGGCCAGCAACCGTCCCCAGGAATGTGACCCCATTCAAATAATTGTGTCACGCAAGGCCATCACACTGTAATATTAACAGGTGCACAACGTGGGCTGCACAACTACTATAAACCCAGCATCGGGGGAGAGGAGGTTGTTCGTGATCAAAAGGCGGGCAGAGGGCGGGCGGTCGGGATTTTTTTTTTTTCGTTTATCAATTGTGTCGTATTATTATCAAGCTTTAGCAATGATCTGTCTGGGGGTTTGAACGCAAACAAAAGACGCCTGTGTACGAACGTAACATAAACAATGCAGCTGCGTGAGTACATCGTTGCAAGTTTGCGTGTGGGCAGTGGGCGTTCAAAACACAGGTGTTCCATGCGGAGAATACTGACAGTACACGTAGCAAAAATTAATTAATAATATTACAAAATTTAAAGTTGTGAAATAAAGCAGCTAAATTTCCGAGGGGGGGGGGGGGTTCAAACGAGGGGAAGGGGGGGGGGGGGGGGGACAGGAAAAACAGCTGAGAGGGGGGTATTGCTGTTGCGGCTTTTTTGAGTGTGAACAGTAGAAAGATAAGGCGCGACATAAGCATAAAAAACGGAACTTCAAAATAAATTACTGCTGGTACAAATACAGTCGAACCTGTGTAAGACGAAATCACAATGGAGCCAGAAAAAAATTCAGTTTCCGCCTTAGACGGAGAAATTTAAGGGGCGATAGAGGAGGGGGGGGTTCAGTGGTGATGATGGCATGCATCAGTCTTGCTCCACTGCCACCAGTGCTTGCATTTCATAGGACCACGCTTTGACCTATTAAAAACAGAAACAATTGAACATCTCCTTTGCCACCACCCTCAGCCCCACCCACCCATCGGTGTAATAAGCGCAGTCAACCAATGCCACCCCTTAGTGTTAGAAGAAATTTCTTCTCGGCCGGCAGTACGATCAGAGCGACAGGCATTGGTCAAACTACATGTAATTTCACACCTCTGGCTACCCATGAAAATTCCTGCGCTGGAGCGCTACGCGATCATTTACAGGCATTGGTGAGATTTCACATCTGGCTCGAGATCACATGGATGGGGTAACATACTGAGAAGGCCTAGGGTAACATCTACTCCTAAATTGCACCCCTACTCCCTTTCCTCGCCTGGCAGCATGGCGTAAAGATTAGAGCCGATCGCGGAAGTTATAGTTATGGGGTCCTTGGAGCCGATAGAACTTGATCCTGCCTATCATAGTCAACCCAGAGGGGAAAGAAAGACTGTTTTTGTTGAATAAAGAAAGCACATCGACACGATGATGGTCATTCAGTGCTGGGAAAAGTAAGACAGAAATTATCACAGAGTGGTATAAAAATAGCATCCCAAAATGGGAAACAAATATCAACAAACAAAAAAAAGGACAGGACCTCAGACTACCACTGTCATGACAGCACCGAAGGCCCATTTTTTTTCAATTAAGATGTTGGTTAGTATAAAACTTTTTCATTCACAGCCATGAAAACAAAAAAGAATATAAAAAATTCAGCGTGTGAGCACAATTATATCAGGGATAGTTTCCACCAAAATTAATTATTTCAATCTGATCGGACTGTAAGAATAGAAAGAAAAGTAATTCCTATTATTATTTAACGTAATACAATTTTTATTCTACAAAAGCAAAACAAGTTAAATTATAACTTAAAACAAGTTTAAAATAGCTCTACGTATTTTAAAAAAGAAAAAGATTAAAAATGTAAACAGAGGGGGGGAAATTCTCAAGGAGCCCAAAACTAATGACCAAACAAATTAACTGAAAAGCATGAAGACCTTATACACTGTTGCAAACCGTTTTGTTGCTTGCATGCCTTCCTTCAAAAAGAAATAACATTTCTTACACAGACAACAGCTACTAAGAAGGTAAAAGAACGTTTGCCATCAAACACGAAGAGAACACACAGTGCTAAATAAGGAATGCAGGGCCTTATACACCTATATTGACAAAAAAAAGCACTTACAATACAAATTTTTACTAACTTTACATACTCCTTACAGGAGCTATATTATACTTTGATTGAAAAATTACTGGCATCGTGACCCGGTTTTGCCATCCACTAAAAATAAAATTTAAGTCGAAGCATTTTGGTTAAAGTTTTCAGTAAATTTTATGAAATACACGGCATTAAATTCATTAAATAGAGAGAAATAAAATGAAGTGTGCGTGCAAATTGAAACATCAATGTTCTCTCACAATTTGAAATGATTTTACGCTGGTATTCCCTGCATTCTGAGTTGCAAAAACTTTCATACATAAGCAACAATGAAAATTTATTTAGAACCAAACAACATTTTCAGTATACCTGCTTGTGTAAGTATAAATAATTGTGCTTCGGTGCTTGTGGGTGCTTTTTTTTAATCCGTGCTCTTAGCCAACTTAGCCTTTCAAGAATTATTCTTCATTTTCACTTTCATCAAGGAAGAGAAGTTGCAGCCTTAAAATACATATCTCCAGACTTACATCATATCAAGGATGAGTCAAAAATGTACAGAATGAACATTTTGTAAAACTGGTAAGTGTACGAGATGAATAGTTCAATATGAACAACCACTGAAAGTTTTTGTCTACCCACAGCCCTATAAATGACACTCAAGACATGACATCCAGATGAAAACACCAAACTAGAATTTTTTAATGCATCCATTTGCTCATAAACAGCAAGGCATCTTTTGTATCCTTTTTCCAAGCACCAGAATCCCACATGGCTTATTCAGTCTATGTGCACTGTACGCTGTGTATGTTGACCGTGAGAAAACATTAGGCTTCATCAACAGGCATGAGTCATGTTTTTTTTATCTAGCTTATCTGTGTTTCACAGTCAAAGAATGACGATGGTGTCATCAATGCTCTTCAACAAACATTACTAGTCTTTATGTCAACTACTACACAGAAATGTAAATGTTAAAAAATTCCTTTCCCATTATATCATTTTCATGGGGGGAAAAAATGTAAATCTCGAGAAATAGCTCACTGCAACATCCTCTTTCATCTACCTCCCCTCATTCATCCCAATATCAAAAAAACTTTTTTGGGTTCACAAACTAAATTTACACTCGCTGTAAAACCTTGCTATAGCATACTCGGTTTAAAACATACTCAGGGGCTCTTGTGGCCTAGAGGTTAAGGTGTTGGTCTCTCCTTCAAAGGTCCCAATTCGAATCCGGGTAGCAACCGCAACATTTTCTTCTCTAAAATTGACTCTTTTCACCTCTTTTCCTGCTCCCTAGCAATGTTCTGTAGTCTGCTTTCGTCTCCTCTTTCTGCGCCCAAGCCCTCACCTCTTTTGCCCCCTCCCTTAGGCTCCTGACTCTTTCTGCAGCCTTTCTACTGTAACTCCTTGACTCCTTCTTATGGCTGTCTTTCGGCCACACCCCTGATCTTCTGGGAGGAAAGATCTACACCTAGCCTTCTCGGACAAGGGCGAAAAATCTCGGAGGGCCTGTGTGCAAGTGGCGCACGTTAAATATCCCTTGGTTTTCAAAAATCGATAAGAGTAGGCTTCGACCGCCACCCAGGCAAAATTCCAAATTTCCTACCAACTGAAAAAGTTTAATGTGTCCCGCGCATCATATGACCTTGTGCAGTTGCCAGTGCCATAAAACACCAAAAAAAAAACAACAAAAAACACTCTCAGCTGCAACGTCCACTTTCTCAGGTACTGAGTCCCATTTAGCATAATTTTTACTCTTTAAAAGCTACTTGTCTCTAAAACTAAAATTATCATACCTATGTAAATTTTACTAAGAATAAACGAAAACTACAAAATGAGATAGATTTACCGGACTTATAAACACAATGTTATTTGCAGAAATGAGGGGAGGGGAAGTTTATTTTCAGCAGTATCTTTGATTTCTCTCACCAACCCCCCCCCCCCCCCATCCCCCCATACAAAAAAGCGAGTGCACACTTTCAAATCCTTTATTTCCCCCAACAATAGTCCCCTGCCAACTGGTCAGCTCTATTTTTTTTTTTTCTTTTAAGAAACCCAGGTTAATACCTTATTGCGAGGAGGTCGCCATTTCATTTATCTTGATCAGATCACCATCATCATCTCAAACACACACACCCCCTTCCACACAACCATAAATTCCTCATGCCTATGTCACTTGGAATGGAAAATTTAAAAACAAACCAACCCCCCCTTCCCCCAAAAACCCTACCACTAATTAAACAACACAACATAACACGATTCAAATGAATGTTTTTTTAGCCAACAATTAATCATCCATGGGTGCCATTTTTCCACATTGTAATCTGGGGGGGGGGGGGGGGGGGGGCGTTTTTGGTGCGTGTAATTAAAATAAAGAGAATAAATACTACTCTGTAATCTGTTTCCGCCATTATTTTCGGCTAATACACATACCATGGGAAAGACATTTAAAATCTTGTGTTGGAAGGGAATACTTCAGGGGTGTTACTATTTCGACAGTTTCGTTTCAATGATGTTCAAAAAGACTGTCATCATAGTAAAAAGTGTAAACTTGTAATCAAATTAGAAAGCTTCAGGTACCAAAATATGTTTATATTTAACATTGTAAGTGCTAAAATATCAAACATTTTGCACTGGAAAGGTCAAAACGAAGAAAGCGAATCATTCTCTTCTGAAGTCCAAACCAGGGCTGATCTCAGACTTAGACTGCCATAGGGCTAATTCAAAAGGCTTTTTATTTTCTTTTGAAAAAAGGGTGGGCGGTGGAAAAAGGGTTTTTTGTGTTGTTTTGATGTTTTTGAGGGGTTTTTTTTGGCAAACTTAATTTTTGTTGCTGATTTTGTGTAAGGGTAAAATTTAAAAAATATTATATAAGTCGGTGAAGACCGAGTGCCATGGTAAAACAAACACACGGGTCGCCACCACTCTGAGATGCTTCTGTTGCAAGTTCACGTCAACGTCCATTTTTACTTTGTTACAGATTAGGTAAACAAAACAGTGATCTGTCTTTTCATAAATGATTTGTGCATGAGCTGTAGGCGGGGCTTATAGGTTATGACGTATCATGCTTCCCTCACCAGCTGTTGAAAATTTATAGTTAGGCCTTCCCATTGGTCAACTTGGGTAAACATTCAGTGGAGGGGCTACAATAACGACAGGTGAATGGATTATGACGGCCCGTCCACAGCGCAAGGGGACGATTCAAAATTTATGACAAAGTATCGGGCAAAGCGAGACCCCACCTGGCTGCCTGAGGCAGGTAAATTTGACAGTGGGATGATAAAAAAGGTGCCACAAAACCCTTTTTCCTTTTTTTCCCTTTCGTTCTTTTTTGTGTGTGTTAATTTGTGTTAATCTTTAAACAATCTCAGCAATTCTCTTTCCATAAATTTAGCCTATACCAGCACCATTCTGTACCTCCTCTTTTCCTCCCCAAACGAAGTTGTAATCACACACACAAACACATACACAAGCAAACAAACACCCCAAGCAGCCGGCGATTAAACCAACCTCGCATCGCCTAGTGACATAATCCATCACGCGTGAAGCGGCAAAGCGGGCCCGCCACGGCACGGACAAAAGCCCAAAGAGGAAGTGCAATATCTTGGTGGTAGAGAATCTTTGGCATCACGGCACGGAATTGCGTGCATAGCAAAGTATGATCTTGAAAGCAATTGCGTGCGCATAGCAAAAAACGTATTGGTGCACACAATTGCATGCGTATAAACACTCCCCTTTAAGAGAGCAATTTTCAAATCAATGACAAGGACAGTGTTTTGTTTAATCCACCTGATCTCAAAACCCATGTATACTTTTGTTTTTAACTATGTGTACATCAATAAACAGTTGTTAACACTCATAGGGGGATCCTAAAAAAAAATAGTCAAACAACATAGTAAGGGCTGAAAAATGTCAGAATGGCATCTCGGTCAGTTTGGACTTCTTTTGATTATATTATTGTTTGTTAATTTGACAAGATATAATTCTAAGAGACATACTTCATAAGGCATCATAAGACTAAGTTACAAGCTAAAATTCTGAAAGAACTTGTAAAAAATGACACTCATGAGCAAATTAACTATAATGTAACTGTAACTGTAAAGTAAATGACTGCTTGAGGAAATATCATTGGTAGCACACCCCAGGGTGTGTTTTACCATTATTTGATGCTTTGCAAGCTGGTTGAGATTTTTATTGATAAACAATTATTTGATTTGCGATGGCTTCAGTTCCCAAATTCTAATGCTGATCTTTTCTGATTTTAACCCTATACAAACATTATCTTAAAAAGTAATGATTAGGCCTTGATCTAACCTGCTCTATAAATCATATCACTAGATGCAGAGCATTAAGACTTAAGTAGAGCGGGTAAGTTATGGTAAAAGTGTTTTATTTTGTTTTTGGTTCGTTTGGTTTTTTTACATGAAGCTACAGCGAGCACCTGGCACATCTCTGTCTTTGGCCCAAATATAAATCACGTATTTCCGCCATCAATTTTTGTTGTCCTCCAGGATTCCCCCAAGACTCTTAGGTTTCCCTTGCCAGTAACTGTTGACAAGATCTCTCCATGTTTTTTGGTTGATTTTTTTTTTTCTGTTAGTATTAATTTGTGTTGTCTTACAATCTCAGCAATTCTCTTTCCATAAATTTACCTTCTCCTCAAAGTTGTAAACACAAACACACACACACACACACGCACGCACACACACAGCCCAAGCAGTCGGCGATGAAACCCAGTGACCTAGCCCATCGCACGCTAATGAGGGTGCCTACATACACGAACGGGTCGGGGCTAGCCAAATTGAGGGCGCAAAGCGGCCACCGTGGCACAAACCGATCGACTCGGCCGGTGACCTACATAAACTAACACATTTGTTTTCAGGCCTGCGAATCGTGCGATGGGGTGGTTTGCAGCCAATCACAACAAGGCTGAGTCACATGTCAATGTTGACACTCAAAATCCGGTGGCGTCCCCTTCGAAAAAGTGCAGACTTTACGAACAAAGTTACCCTACTTGTGTAAAAAAAAACTATAAGCGCAAAACTAACAAACTATGCTATTCCTATTCTTCTTCTGGAGAAACGAAAGAGAGCTTCAAAACAAAGGCTGCAGCACCATCTGAACCAATGCCTGGACTTCTGCTGACACTTTTTTGGCTGAGTGAACTAGAGCTATCTTAAGAACGATCTTTGATAATAGAAAATAGATGTAACTATTGTAACCATGTTTATGGGATTCCAAGCTGCCGCAACACTGCAACAGGGGACTGCGGAAAGGAGCCCTGGAAGCCATTGAGGTTAAAGGTTTCTCAACTTTAACTTCCAGGTTGTCGGGTACAATCATGGCGGGGTTGTAGTGTGCACTGAAACCACCAGAAAAAGACCCGACCCGACCCGATCCGCTCTCATTAGTGGGCACCCCCTATAAGAGGCAAAGCCGCCCCACCACGGTGAGATCATCTAGTCAACCGGCGAAGGAAGCCACGGGAGACGACAAAAATAGATGGCGGAAATACATCATCTATATATTTGGGTCAATCATAGAGGTGTGCTAGGTGCTCGCTACAGCTGCAGGCTGCATGTGTTTTTTGTTTGGGTTTGTTTTGTTTTGTTTTTTGGGTGGGGGGAAGATTCCGTAACGAGCAACCATTATGAATCAATAGATGGAAACCAGGAAAGGTTAGGGTTACGGCCAAGGTGAGGGTTCAGGCTAGGTCCCTTCTTTATTATTTGTTAGGGTGATCGTTCGTTACAGAAGACCTTTTGTTTTGAGATTTTATTAGCTTCAATTTCAAGGATTCAACTTGTAGTTTTGTAGAGTGTTGTGTTTGCTGGAGAATAGGAACTGCGAACTAAAAGTAGGCCTATATGTCATTGCACCATAATATTTAAAAGAATAGGCCTACTCGGCCGAAACTGCGCAGTACACATCAGAAGTCTTGTCATCAAAGTCTTTTAAACACAGCACCAGAGTAAAAAGTATGCATACTAGACAACAGACTAGATCTAGATCTACTAGCTAACCTACTAAACTAACTTGATTATAATTTATTTGGTCTGATTTCATTCAGGAATCATAAATAAAGAATAAAGGCACCGTAAAATAAAATGAGACATTCAGTACACTGTCGGAAGGACTTCTGTAACGAGCGACCACCCCAACAAACACAAGAAAGAAGAAACCTAGATCTAGTCTAACCCTACCCCTCTATTCTATAGTCTCATATTATATTATATATAGTGGTCACTCGTTACAGAAGTCCTCCCCAACTGTCACAGTCAAGACTACAAATAGCCTACAGAAGAAACTGCCTTAACGGAAGCCTTTGTCAGACAGAACGGAGGGATTATTCTCACCCGGGGTGAGAATAAAATTGATGCTATTCTCACCCCGGGTGAGAATAACGACAGCCTACTATTCTCACTCGGTTTTTTCGTTTCTGGCATCATAGGACCCCTGTCACTGAGCCCTCCAGGCGACAAAACTTGCCTCCCTCTCTCACTCCGCTGAGCGCGCGAGGTGGTTAAAATCGCCAACGGGCGGGCCAGCTCTCCAGAGCGGGAGGCGACTATTGTCGATTTGGGGGAAAACCTTATCCTTTGACCAAATAGCATCACCTTTTGTTGCTACAGTATTAATTTATTGGTTCTGTAATGGAAAATGTTACTCTTTGAATGGTTTAAAACCAATCAAAATAATTTTAAAAAATAAACCTAGGGTCAAGGCACTGCGTTCCTTAAAAATAATCGTGGGTTCTGCTAGAACAATTAAACATGTTTTTTGTGTTGTAAACAAATGCCAATTCTAACATTACAATAACAAACTATTACTAACATTATTTCATTAAACAGCTTTCAGTCAAGGCTATTATTTTTAAAAACATACTACTCTGGCAAGTGAATTCCTTTCTGAATTTAGAATATATTTACACTTATCTAGGGTTTTGGTGAAGATGCGAGCATACTCTCAACTCAAGATTTTTTTAAATGAAGGAAGTGGCTATCCTCACCCGGGGTGAGAATAAAAATACGATCGACCTCTCACCCCGGGTGAGACTTGCCACTGTTGGCTATTCTCACCCGGTGTGAAACAAGACCTGTTTTTCCTAATTTCGGAGTACTTTCTATCAGTGTGGATGATCAAATAGATAAAAGCAAAGAAAAAATTACGTTAAAATATATAGCACAAAAGTAAGCTAATTTGATCGTCTACAAATATATGGCTATTTCACTTTTCAAATCGAGCCGAACTACGCGGGTCGCCATTTTGTTTTGCCCGGAAGTTCTCGCAAGATCTACTCCTCCCCTCTTCTCTCTCTCTGTCTCTTTCTGAATACTGTCTCTATCGGTTTTGACGATCAAATTGACCATCATAACAAAGTTAAAAAATGATGTTAAAACACAAAAGTAAATTAATTTGGTCGTCTACAAAGATGCTACGGCTATAAATTAACTTTTCACATCGAGCTGAACTACGCGGGTCGCCCTTTTGTTTTGCCCGGAAGTTCTCGCGCTACTCCTCTCTCTCTCTCCACTGCCCATATAGACAAAATTGTACGCTTTTAACGGCACAGAATTCTACAATTTTTCAGTTATCACAGTGTAGAATTCTGTGGTTCAGTGTGAACGCAAAATTGGTTGGCCTAGATCTAGGCTAGCTATAACGGTGAACGTACACTGGGTGAGAATAGCCAAAAGACTCGCCTGCGCGGTGAGAATAGAGGTGGCCAAAAATGAAATTTTCAATAACAATACCCGCGGGAGCCTAGGAAAATTGGCCAGCACTCTGGGGCAGGTCACGATCAGTCACTCTCTTACAATTCACAAATTATTTTCTATTATCCGTTCTCAAAACCCAAGAAGACCTAAAAATCCATTGCATTCTCAGACCGGGGGAGTATTTATAATCATTTTATTCTCACACGGGGTGAGAATAACAATATAGCCTAGGGCAGGCCTATTTACCTATTTTTCTAGATATTATTCTCACCCTCGGGAGAGAATAAAATTATATTTTTATTTTCGCAACGGGTGAGAATAACAACAGCCCAGACAGAAACCTGGGCCGCTGAACCCCCCCCCCCCCCCCCCTAAAATTCCAGTCTACAAGTACAAGACTAAGACTTACGGTAACTTACTCACTGTCTACTGTCTTTTACAGAATTATTCTAGAATCTAGATTAGTGGTGATCTTATACTTTAGCACGTTAAATTCCCAAGGCAAAGTGATCAAAGTCTACTAATCCCAGATTCAGACCTTCAAAACTTTGAACTGGATCTAAAAATGTGCAAACTACCGAAAGTTTTTGTCTTGAACAGAGATGGTATAATATAGGTCTAGCAGTGGTTTTCGGTCTTCCATCATTTTGATTTGGAAGCCATTGAGGAGTAGGCCCCATATATAGATCTAGAATCTAGATTTAGAGCTAATAATATAGTGGTCGCTCGTTACGGAAGTCCCCAATTGAAGAATTTAATTAACATGCTGTAAAGTATAAGATCACCTCTCTAGAAATCTAGATCTAATCTAGAATCTAGATCTAGCCTTGAGTCTAGAGGCTAACTCTCTTGCGATTCCATCTTTCACAGGTTCGCAACTGTATTACATTGATTCTAGATCTAGATTTTTTAGATCTAGATATCTAGAATCTACATGATGTCTAAGATCGAGATCTTGATAAATAAACCCATTCAACAAAATGACGGAATGGGGAATGTGTGGAATTGCTTGTCAAGTACACTCCTAGATTCTACACTTCACACTACAGGTGACAGAAAGAGTTGGAAAAGACGGGATTTGCTTTTCACTGTTAACTACGAAATTGTCAACTATGGGATTAGATAACGGATTTTTGCAGACATAAACAGCTGCACTTACCGTACTTGAATTGCTAGGGACTTCATGCAATCCGAGTGTGAGTACAACATAAGTCATGAATGTGAAAGTCTAAAATTATGTGTATTTTCCTTATGAGCAGAGGCTAGGAACAGTGCGTTTTAGTCCACAGGAAGTGCAGTTGCAAACAAGATGGCGGATGAACAACAAAGTCACGTGACTTGTGTCAACCTTTTGTCCTCTAGGCGGCGCTTTGTCCACATTCTTATACACGACATGTATGGTGGCATTCGCATCGTCGCGTTGACGTGCTGCGCGTTCCGAAGAGTTTCTTGTTGAATTATCTGATAATTATTTAATGTTTTTATTTGAAATTGTCACAATCACATAGATTTGGTGGCTTTCAGTACTGTGCATTTGTTACCCTTTTCTTTAGAAATGCTCTGTCGGAAAATCTGTCCTGCTGGAGGATGCAACCAACATTTGAACTCCCAACCGACTTGAATTTTAATTGCTGAGACGTTTGAACTAGATCTATAACAAAACTTAAAGAGTGCCTTGATATCACCTTTACCCGCTAGTGTTACTGATTAGAAATTACTACATTATTTTGCTTATCTATTTTTATAGGCTCTGTAATAGTTGAAATTCGCATTGACCAAACTGAATATGCTGTAGAGCGTGGGTAGGGGCTGTGTAATTTTGTGTAAATTATTATTTTTCTCTTTTTTTCTTATTTATTTTTATTGTGTGTTTCCTAGTTGTTGTTTTTTTATTGTTTCATTTGTGTTTTTATTATTTTGTTTTATTCGGGGGGGGGG
>NW_004797452.1:734399-736468 GCF_000002075.1 Aplysia californica
GTGTGTGTGTGTGTGGGTGTGTGTGCGCGCGCGCGCGCGCGCGCGTGTGTTATGCACAAATGAGCTTTCACTCCAAAGCCTGCTCCATAATCCTACAAACTACGAAAGAGGGGACTCTCCTGGTCTAGAGGTACGGTGTTCTCCTTTCAGTCAATAGGTCCCAGGTTCGAAACCTGGCAGCGACGGAAAATTTTCTTCTCCAAAGTTTTTTCTTTTCGCTTCGTTTGTAATCATGTTCTGTAATCTGCTTTCACCTCCACTTTCTGCCCTCTCCTCCGGGCTCGTGACTTCTACTATTCTTGGCTTCTTCTTTCGGCTGTTTCTCATGACTTTCATCTACACCCTTGACTTTAGGGTAGGTAAGATCGACCACCTAGCCTTCTCAGATACGGAGAAAAGATCTCGGAGGTCCCATGTGAAAGATGTGTTCGTTAAAGATCCTTGGTCGTTTTTAAATCGATAATAGTTGGCTTTTGCAGCCTCCTATGCAAAATTCAAAATTGATTCCTACCAAACTGAAAATGTTTAAAGTTAATGTATCCGGCGCGCTCATAATAATATATGATCTAATGCAACTGCAAGCACCGTAAAACACTTACCAATTTTTTTTAAAGACTACAAAAGAGCTAGAGATAGTCTGGGGCAGGGATGGGCAAGCATCTGCAAGTCAAGGATCCGATTAAGCAATTCTGAGCACCTCGCACGCCAACGCAAGAGACAAGAGGGTAAAATAAAAAGAGGTACATGAACTAGAACTACTGGCATTCTAGCATGTTTCTTAAGGGAGATTCCGGAGATAAACTTAATATGATAAGATCTATAGCTTAAATGGGAGATCAAAACTGACAGCAAATCGTAAGCTCAGTACGAGTATACCACTCACGGGAGTTTCATGAGAGAATATGCTCGACAAATTGATCTATTGTTTCCACTGGACCCGAAACTATTGATTTTGATTTTCAACACAGAGTTCCGTTGAACTGCTATTAACTATCAACTCAACACGGGCTATATTCTTTATTAATTTCTGGGTCGACCCACGCGCCAGACCGAAGACACTCATGGGCCGGATCTGGTTCGTAGGGCGTAGTTTGCCCATGCATTGTCTAAGACCTTGCTTTTTGCAGTCTATAATATAGAAGGCAGTTGCCTGGCAGAGGAGGGATGGATTTGTGGAACTTTTTTAAAAGTAGGTGTTTTTCACACCCATCGACACATGTTAAATAATTCAAAAGACGGGCTTCCGACCCTGCATGCAAGGACCAACCCCAGCTGAGAGAGATATAACATCCCAACAGAAAGATCGACATAAACTAGATCTAAACTTTCCCCCACTCGGGACTCGAACTCGGGTCTCCTGTATGTGACAGCGAAGCACCTAACCGCTACACCACAGACGCTCGTTGGAACTTTCTGACGTTTATGATGTGGTATCAACTGAGCCAAAGGTTCAGCTATAATAAAATTATCTTAAAGCAATCAACTTGCAAGCCTCATACACTTATACAACAACAAAAACAACAACAACAAAAGCAACAACAACAACAACAACAACAACAACAACAACAACAACAACAGCAAGTTTTTACTTCTGTCAGTTGCTCGAAATTTTAGTGGTAAAAAAAAGTGTACGCTGATATCACTACCGGTAAAACATCGATACATGTGTGTAATAGTAATATGAATGAGAACCACTTTCTGAGGATAGGAAGGTAAAGAAAAGTAGTTTTAAAAATTCCGGACTTACGCGTTTGGAGAACTATGCCAACGATATACATCCTCAATTTAAAAACAACAACAACAACAACAACAACAACAAACAAACCAAAAACATTTTGAAAAACAACAAACAAGCAAATAAACAAACAGAAAACCCATCATCCTCTTTGATCATGGTGCCGCTTCCGAAATCGTTAACTTTGTAACTTTTCTTTGTGGTACATAATTTAATTGTTTTTACGAATTTGCACACGTACCTCGAATCTATGTTCGGTTTTGTCATCCCATCCCAATTTCGAGATCACTATTCTGCGTTGTGTCGCGAATGAGGAGCCGATAATATGTGTGTG
>NW_004797452.1:737001-738789 GCF_000002075.1 Aplysia californica
TTTAAACAATATGATCGTATTTCAGCACACGATGCTGAGTCACTGAAACGCTCCCACTCGTCGCTCCTTGGAGCTGTCTCGG
Organism: Aplysia californica; assembly: GCF_000002075.1. Lineage (NCBI taxonomy): Eukaryota > Metazoa > Mollusca > Gastropoda > Aplysiida > Aplysiidae > Aplysia > Aplysia californica. Next base: position 737,084 of record NW_004797452.1, read on the forward strand.
GACTGACGTAACCTGCTCGTATGCAAGCTATTCCGTGGCAGAATTCGCTGACGTCTTGGCATTTAGATTCGATATTCACTAGCGTATTCATAATGATATGCCGTTATAAAGGGTTCCTTTCAGTGCTGATGGGCCTACTTAAACAAGCCAAGGATATTTAACGCCCTTCTGAATAGAGCTGAAAGGATTGCTCGTTTTCATTTCTTCTATCTCTTGTGAAATACAGACGAAATATAACGTTGTTCCTTGATGTGTATTTCGAATTTGGACGTACATTGAGTCAGTATGACCCAACGCCAGACATTGCAATTACAATTCATTATACTTAAATTTTCCTTATGTCAAGAATTGCAGAAACACTTTGAAACTTTTCACGCCAAAATTTTAATAACTGGAAGTGATTTTTCCAGTCATTTCTATCAAATGTTCTTGATAAGTCAATTTAAATATGCTCAGCTCTAAGATAAAGACATTCTGTTTGCCTTTGTTCTCCTGCCTAACCCTTCTCATTGTGCGATACGCTAACTTTCCTTATAACATAGGGACTATGACGATCCAGGAATCTTCGCTGTCATCAGCACTGTCTTCACTCTTGCCTGCGGCATGTACGGCAGCTAATGGTTCTGGCTCTACCTTTTTGGGCCTGTACCTAACCTGGAAGTCGAAAGTGGTCTTTTTGTTCCCATTGCCAGTCTTTATTGGATGCGAAAATGGTAGATCAGAAATGCTATTCTCCACTGGTGCGCACGTTGTTTGCTGTTTCACTTTGACCTTCTCGGCCTTTAACTTCCGTTTTTCACTTCTGGTAGGTCGTTGAGTTGGAGAATATATTTCTTTGCTAGCAGTGCTATCGGTTACGGCCCTGGTCGTGTCTGGCAATCTTTTGGCGGGGCTTGCAATTATTGCATTCGCGCTTAAGGCGCAAGAAGCGGAGAGGAAAACACTGCTTGGATCCGCGGACGGGTCTGTCTGGGCCAAGTTGTTGTTGGCTGTGTCCACTGGGAAGATAGGGCGAGCTGTGTCCTGATCTGAAGACGACTTGTGTCTACTGTGTTGTGTGGCGATATCTGACTCGGGGCTGCTTTCGTTATAGCCTTGGATCAAAGCCTTGAGTTTGTATATGATACTTCTCTGACTTTTCACTTCCTTTCCTGCCGAACTGGGGGCTTCCTGGGTTTGATCTTCCGTGTTCTGTGAAACGTCCAAACCGTTTCCAAATGCTTCCAAGTTTTTCTCGGTCATCGTGGATAACTTCCTCATTTTTCGTGGAGGTGATGTGCTTGGGGTAAGAAGTGGCATACCTTCCTCTTGCGTGTGAGAGACCCCTTTGCTCAGATGAGGAAGATCTGTTTTCTCCTTTGTCAACAATTTGCATCTGCTTCTTGGGTGGCGGGCGGGTGACACGGACAGGCGTCTCTTCATGTCCGGTTTGTGCGATGTGCCGTCTTGTAGAGCCAGAGTTGGTGCCGTATTATTGTCTGGTGCTTGAGAGCAAGTTCCCAGAGCTCGGAGGCTAAAAGAATGAAAAGATAAGGAAATATTAGACTAACGATTCTGAATTTCAGGTCAATACCCTAGTGTATAAAAAAATAAGAAGGTATCAGTCAACATCCTCGACTCAAGTACTCCCAACATAAGACTGTAGGCCTAATCAATCACTTTCCCTACCCACTTCTCTCCCCACTCTTCCCACTGTACCCCTCTCT
>NW_004797452.1:739811-742577 GCF_000002075.1 Aplysia californica
TTCCCCCCTTTTCCCTCTTTTATTAATATTTTTTAAAAACAAAACAGCCTGAGTCCATTTACCCGGTCAAGCCAGAGGCCGTGAATTTCGACTCTAACAGCTCCAGCCGGCCCTGCATCTCCGTAAAAGACTTAGCTCGAGATTCGGCTACAGCTCGGGGCAGGACTACGTTCTGTGGACGTGGGGAAAAAAGTGGTGAAAGCAAACGGACATTTATTATATATTATTTGGCAACTTGGAAACACGTGTGTCACTTTCCCCATAAAATACGACAGCTACAGAGTTGAAAGTTGGCAAGTACCCGCAAAAAGATACAGTGGTAACCATATGTAACAGGCCCAGTAATAACAGGGATCCGGTAATAACAGGGATTTTATAAATCCCCGTTTTTTCCTACTCTTTGTCTCTATTAAAAATTATCGGCAATAACAGGGCGCGTCGGAGCCCAACTGGTTATGGCAGGGACAAAGACTCGTTAACAATGTGTAAAAAGTAAGAGAGAGAGTAACGCAGTGATGGGGCAAGCCCACGCAAACCATGCCTCTGTTGTAAGGTTGTAAGCACACACCACATGTGAAGCGAGAGAGGGCTGCGGTGTGCTGCAGACCTCGATATAGCCGGAAACCTAGCAACACGCACGCGTAATATGTCACCAACGATGTCAAGCGCAAGAGAAAATGCCTTTCAATTGACAAAAACTTCGAAGTAATCCAGGCTGTTGACTAAAGTAAAAGCAAGCTCCACTGGCAGAGATTTGTCGTTAGTTCGACAATCCACAAGGGTCGATTGATACCATTATCAAGGATAGAGAAAAGATAGTGGCAGCATACTCCAATGGAAAGTTTGCTCTGGATCGAAAGAAAATGAGACTACCCGATACAGATGCTGTGGACCAAGCTTTTTCTGGTGTGGTTTAAGGGGGCAAGGATAAATTTGGTGCCAAAACCCCTATTCGTGGGTACTTGTGGCACGGGAAACTACTCATGAATAAGTACAGCTGGATTACATGTAGGTCCACGTGACAGAGCAAACCCGATTTTTGATTTATTAATTTTCTGAATTTAGAAAATAATATGACAAAAAGTTTACGTCCTTCTTTGGCTTTTGTGATTATTCCACTGAGAAACGAAACAAATCTGCGTAGCTGTCCTTCCCAACGGAAGTGCCGGAAGTTATATTTCGCGAGGAGCATTTCGTTTTGAGAGTATAGACTAATAAACTGTCGCAGATCTGGCACTGGATGATGATGATGATGATGAGACTAATAAAGATCTAGACCTTCTAGTACACTATAAGAAGACAGAAGGCGGGAACAGCCTTGGCAGCGGACATGGAAAACAGCTGGTAAAACAGAGCGGGTGTCGTTGTTGGAGGGTTACACCCTGCAGAGGACAGACAAACTAGGAGAAAAAAAAGGGAAAGGAAAGTTTTGAACTGCGACATTATGCTTAGGCTATTGAACGCATGGTTTGAGAATATTTAGGGAAAAAGATGTTCACTACCAAACTAATTTTTTGTAACAAGTTTTGCCTCTTAAAAGTGTCAAGTGGGTGGTTGGCGGGTGCTCTGGTGTGGTTTGCTGCTTCTTTCCTATCAAACATCTATCGTCCTTATCTCCCCTTCTTCTTTTTTTATGTTTGTTACTCTCTTGTAACACCTCAAATCTTCTGGCGCTCATATGACCTTATGCAGTTGCGAGCGCCGTAAAACCTCTACTAAAAAAAAAAAGTGTCATTCTTGAGCTGTAATGTAGGCCACATGCGTGTGCAAAATGTGTGTGAGAAGCGGGAAGTGCTGTGAACAACCCCATTTTCTGCGTTACGGAGATTTAGAGCTCTTTCATTTTAATTTTAATTTATAAAGAAAAGTTTATAAATCTAGGCTCAATAGTTGTGGAAAAATATGATTAAATTCAGAAAAATTGATACAAACTGCCATGCAAACTCCCCACGCACATAAACCCCCCCCCCCAAAAAAAAACTGTACTGTAGATATTATTTTTACTTCTTCTATCCTCTGCTTTTTCTGTTGTTCCACCCAAAATTACAGCAATTCAAAACCATGATTTCAATCTGCAGGTTGTAAAGTACATTCTGGAACTCAAAATTACAAGTTAGACAGTAAAAAATGTTCCGAAAACGATAAATCTTGCCCTCACTACGCCATTGTTTTCGGTCCCCAATTCCTTACAGGTCACGTGGCACAGAGCCCATTTTGTATTTGCACAGAGCCCATTCTGTATTTATAGAATTCTGTGGCTTTTACCCAATGCATGATGTCCGTTATTAATCAATTATATAGCATCTTTTGGTGAAACTTCAACAACTCTTTCAATATTAAACCCCATCATACCTCACCCCACCCCACCCCAACCGCATCACACCTCACCGCACCTCACCAAACTCTACCATATCCCCACTAAACCCCACCCAACCCACCTCACTCTGCCCCTGCTCACTGACCTCGACAACCCACATTTCTGTGGCTGGTTATCGGGTGCTCTGATGTGGTTTGCTTCTTCATTCCTATCAAACTTATCGTCCTAATATTCCTTCCTTCTGTTTAGTGTTGGTTACTCTCTTGTAACACCTCTAATCTTCAACACTAATATGACCTAATTGTATCTCTCTCTCTCTCTCTCTCTCTCTCTCTCTCTCTCTCTCTCTCTCTCTCTCCCTCTCCCTTTTTAACTCCCAGTGGAGCACAGGCCATAAACAACATTGCTCCAGCGAAGCCTGTCCTGTGCTTCTTTTTCTAGATGTTTCC
>NW_004797452.1:744706-748045 GCF_000002075.1 Aplysia californica
CAAAAAAGAAAATATACAAGGGGCCCTAACCTAATAGGATTAGACCTACCTTTATATTTCCATTTAATTTTTAACTGGACCCCTTATTACCGAGAATTGTGGCTGTAACGGGACATTTCCCCCCCCAGTCCCCATCCCTTCTCATTATAAACAAGATTCCACTGTAACCTTGCATATGAAAGAAAATTTTTTGAAGTATTTTGGTATTTCACTCTTTATAAGCATCCCTAAAAACAGACTCTGAAACTGAACAGTTATAATAATAATAATAATGAAGATCATTTCTATAGCGCCCACTCCCCGTGAAACACACCTCTAGGCGCTTTCATAAATGCATGTAAGAAAAAATATTCATGCACGCGACACACACACACACACTCACACACTCATATACACACAACACACACACATATACATATACACACGCATACACACTCACGAACACATAACACGCACACACATTCACACACACACACATACACACACACACACACACACACACACACACACACACACACACACACACACACACACACATCTATTTGCTTATCACACGCACACGATTACACATCGTCACGAAATGAGAATAAAATAATATATACACTGCAATTCACAAAATACATAAATGGATACATAGACATTTACATAACATTGCACCGAACATGAATCTACTGACTTAAAAAGGATGTCATTAAATGTGTCTTTAAAGATTTTTTAAATTTAGACTCAGATGTTGTATGTCTCAAGGGTTGGGGAAGAGAGTTCCAAACTGACGGAGCAAGGTGGGCGAACGATCTTTCGGCTAATTTTTTACCGCTTTATCATCATCATCATCATCATCATCATCATCATCGTCGTCATCATCATTATCATCATCATCCCTTTCCATACCTGTGAAAAACTTGGACAGAACTGTGCGTGACGGTAGCCCCAGCCCCCACAGGCCAGAGTTGCTCCATGCTGTCCCCACAGGACGTGTTCCTGGGTGTCTCTGTCGGTTCTTTTGGCCCCGTCTGCTCGCTCTGTGCGTGTGGCGTCTCTCTGGCCGGCACCATTTCGGAGAAGCTGGTGTTTTTCTGCACTTCCTGGTCCAGGTCGATGTCCGAAACTGACTCCTGTTGGCAATGACAAAATGATGATGATGATGATAATAATAATAATAATAATAATTGTAAGTACTTGTATAGTTATAATTATCACTATTACTATTATACATGATGTGTTTATATAATAATATGTGCGTATGTGTATATATGTTCTGTATTTGTGTAATATTGTGTATTTATGAATGTATTTATGCGTGTATTTATGTATGTACGCATTTATAATTACGTATTTATGTATGTATATGTATGTTTGCCATTATGTATTACATATAAACAACAATAAAAATGAAAGATTGCGACGACTTCTCTTTGCACCCCCCCCCCCTTACCCCCTTCTATAATTTACAAAGTTCATCGATATTAGCCCTCTCATCCATAATAACAATGTGACTGAAGCCATATGGCGCCGCCTGCCAGTAGCCTATAGACCTATGAGGTTGTTCACAAAGATTCTCTGTGCGATATTGAGTAAGCGGGAGAATATTAGTCCCTGGGGGGAGATTTTTATCTGCTGTATTTCACAACGATTTGCATAACATTCAATGCATAACACAAAACTGCGTAGTCCTATCAAATGGAATATGATGATTATTATACGATGAGTTTGTCTGGGTAGGATATTGTCACATCTCCTAAATCATTTGGAAGGAGGGGTGGCTGGCTATGTTGTCAGTGCTCTAGGTCTGCGGAAGTTTGGAAAAGCACAGAAGACCGTCGAAACTGTCAAAGGCGGCCATCCATTGTTGTGGAGAAAAGTGGTCGTATTAAACAGGTGAATATCGTGCCTTATCTAATAAGGTTAAAAAAAAGACCCCCCCCCCCCACAAAACAACAATAACCCCTCCCAACAACAACCAAAGAAAAAACAAAAACGCACGCACAAGAGGAAATGGGGAGCGGCCGTTTGCACAAGCGATTAACTTATTCAGGCAGGGGCGAAGCGTCTATATAATCAAATAATCACTGCTTCCCTTCCTAATTTTGAAACATTGTCGCTGTCAAATTCATCCATAAACGTAAACCTCTTAAATTAAATGTAAAAAGACGTTCGTAATCAACAATGAACAGTATGTCTAACATTCAAAACGGTTTCACGGCCACAGAAATAGCCTCCTCACCCCTCTCGGGCCACTCCATAAGCAGTCGCAAGCTTTGATTAAGTAAGCTTAAAGTGAGGCTGGAAGAGTCTACCAATAGAGTTGAAGGGAACATGTGCATAGCAGTCAAAGCTGCTTCATTGCCACATATACCCTGTTCACCCCTTTGGGGCCACAGTTATAATCAATCACAAGCCCTGATTATGTAAGCTAACTAACACTGGTCGAGTCTATCTCACAAATGTGAGGGGAACTAACTCCTAATAATCTCTTGACCGCTGCTTGTGCTTGTTTTTTTTTCCCTCGACTTTTTAACGTCCTATAATCAGATCGTGACCTCGATTATGACACCAGCTCCTGGCCGCGAAAGGCTAACAAAAACAGCCAAATGTGAAATTGAAAAAATGATAATTGTCATGTTCTACCAAAGAGTTAGACTCACTGGTAGATCTATGACATATAGATCTAGTACTGACATCTCTGCTTCTTTGCTTTGTGTTTATGTATTCACATCTAAAGTTAAATTTAATTTTAATTGTAACTATTTAATAAGATACTTTCCCGATTATTTTGGCGGTTGAACATACAATATGAATTCCGGATTTGTTTTCATTCACAACTCAGAGTCGCCGCCTCGAGTAAGATTCTTGTGTGATATCTACAGGCCATATCTGATCCCGTTTCGCTTTGGTTACCCTGTCAAACAAGTCAGCCTTCGCCCCTGTATTCAGGTAGCCGTTAGAGCAAGTTCGACTGCATAACATGTATCATGAGGTTTTCAAGAATCAACCTGCGCCAGTTGGTGGTGGCGAGTTAACTTCTATAATAGACTTCACTCCATAACTCCCTCTTATCTGATGTGCCTAAAGAGGTTAGATCTATAATCCAAGGTGGTGACAGTTTGGCGCCTCGGTTATAAAACAGTCTTGCTCACACTTTTATTGGTAGTGGAGTAAATTTCTAGAAAAATAGTACAGGAAAAGGCAATGGAGGACGAAAGTTATCTTATCTTATCTTGTCTTACCTTATGCTTTATGACTTTCGAAGAATGAGCAACTCTTGGGAATAGTTTTCTGGCTAAGAAGAACGCCCCAAGAGCAGGAAGAATTCCAAGCTCCACAATGCTGGCCAATTCC
>NW_004797452.1:748145-757676 GCF_000002075.1 Aplysia californica
CTCGATTATGACACCAGCTCCTGGCCGCGAAAGGCTAACAAAAACAGCCAAATGTGAAATTGAAAAAATGATAATTGTCATGTTCTACCAAAGAGTTAGACTCACTGGTAGATCTATGACATATAGATCTAGTACTGACATCTCTGCTTCTTTGCTTTGTGTTTATGTATTCACATCTAAAGTTAAATTTAATTTTAATTGTAACTATTTAATAAGATACTTTCCCGATTATTTTGGCGGTTGAACATACAATATGAATTCCGGATTTGTTTTCATTCACAACTCAGAGTCGCCGCCTCGAGTAAGATTCTTGTGTGATATCTACAGGCCATATCTGATCCCGTTTCGCTTTGGTTACCCTGTCAAACAAGTCAGCCTTCGCCCCTGTATTCAGGTAGCCGTTAGAGCAAGTTCGACTGCATAACATGTATCATGAGGTTTTCAAGAATCAACCTGCGCCAGTTGATGGTGGCGAGTTAACTTCTATAATAGACTTCACTCCATAACTCCCTCTTACCTGATGTGCCTAAAGAGGTTAGATCTATAAACCAAGGTGGTGACAGTTTGGCGTCTCGGTTATAAAACAGTCTTGCTCACACTTTTATTGGTAGTGGAGTAAATTTCTAGAAAAATAGTACAGGAAAAGGCAATGGAGGACGAAAGTTATCTTATCTTATCTTGTCTTATCTTATGCTTTATGACTTTCGAAGAATGAGCAACTCTTGGGAATAGTTTTCTGGCTAAGAAGAACGCCCCAAGAGCAGGAAGAATTCCAAGCTCCACAATGCTGGCCAATTCCATTAACCTCCATTTTGGTAGTTAAACTGCAAAGAACGACTGAGGCGTTCACTCCAGAAGTGTCAAACGGTCGACATATAACGGCCGACCAATAACGGCCGTCAAGTGCTTTCACGCTAGAAAGTGCCAGTCGACGTGTTGAGGTACAGATTAAGCATGGATGCCAAGAAAAAAGGTCTTAGTTTTGTTGCACATGGATCGAAGGAGAAGAAGAAGAAGGAGAAGAAGAAAAAGAAGAAGAAGAAGAAGAAGAAGAAGAAGAAGAAGAAGAAGAAGAAGAAGAAAAAGAAAAAGAAGAAGAAGAAGAAGAAGAAGAAGAAGAGGTAAAAGAAAAAGAAGAAGAAGAATAGATAGCATTTGTATAGCGCTAATTCCCTCTCAACAACAAGCTCTAACTAAACGATTTACAGTCGTCAAAATAATAACATTGAAGAAACTGGCATTTTTCCACTCCTCAGACAATTTTTCTAATTTTTTTGCTTTTTGGTTCAGCACCTTTTATGTTGTTGGGGTCTTTTTTTAACACATACCTACGAATTTTACGGAAAAACGTTGATTAAAAGAAAAACATGTAAATTTGCCACGAACATGGACCACGAACAAGACATTGGAGCAAAGAATTATAACATGTGAAATGCGATGCCTTAGAAAAGCAGTAAACAAGACCAGGCGAGTCAAAATTAGAAACTCTGTAATCCGAGAAATGGTGGGCACAAATGATGTCATGCATCTCATCCAACACAAAAGAATCAAAACGGTTCGGACATCTACTACGATTACCAACACACCATCCAGCACAACGTGCCTACATAAAAAAAAATTCGATGTCAACAAGGCTAGAGGGCGACCGAGAAAGACCTAGATAGATGGAGTCAGGGAAACATTAACCACCCACGGCATCCCCTGACCCAAGCTCTCCGGCTGGCGACAGAGAGACGTCTCTTTCTTCCCGCGACACCCAAAAGGGTATAAGCGGCGGATAAAAGTAAAAGTAAAGTATGTAAATTTGCTGTTTCCAAGGATACATAAGTTTTGGCGTCCATTTTTTCGCTTATTTAACCCCTGAAACCAGGCAACTAAGCAACCCACACCTCCGATTGCAAGTATAATATCGACTTCTATTCTATTGTCGATTAGAGGATTTTAAAAAAATTGGAAGTAAAACAATTAATGGTCAATCTTTAAGATGATTCCAGTAACTTCACATGCCCAAAAATTGACGAGCGCTTTATTCCACCGCATTATGACTCACATTTTGAAGACCACGCTTTCAGGAACAAAAACAGATAGGGTGCGCTTATCGTGAGCCATAGAAATGGTGCGCAAAACTTGTTGAGGTTCCAGATTTTAGCCTCATCGTGTTGAGTAGACTTGGCCTAGTGGTTATCTAGGTGGTCTAGGCTTATAGCCTATTCGCCCAATCAAGCATTTCTAGGCGATTACACGAAATCATTAAAAAAAACAACAACCGATTAGTATGCAGGCAGCTGGGTCGGACTCTCATCTTTGATCTCTGCTCAAAACTAGTATACGGGTGTCTTTTTGCAACGAATGAAACGATGAGCACGAATACGACAGTCACGGTAAAATGCAAAGCCCATTAGGCCGGACGTTACAATAAATAAGTAGATTGGCATTTGGCCGGATGGAAACCCTCACAAGGCCATAACCGGCCTTAGGGTCGGAGTTTGCCGACCCTTGGTTGATTTACTTTTACTCATTTTGATACCTCCACGCATCCACAGTGAAACCTCTCATTACTGGGAACCTCTTTCACTTCTTCAGACCAACAAAGATTGGAAACAAGCTGACGGTAAGATAAAATTATATAAACTTGAGCACGTCGTGTAGTCTGAAATACTACTTACGATAGGCCTACGGCGGGATTTTACCGCTGCCGTTCAACATAAATAACGGAGGGGCGAGAAAAATGAAATCGGCCGTCAACGAGAGTATTGGTCGGTAGTGGTAGTCTATCCGACATTTCTAATGTGAATGCGCTGATACTCAATATTGTTATTATGTCAAGGAGGCATGGGTTGCCTCGAAAACTACAAGCTCTTCCTTGCAGACTATAAGGAATATATTATTATTCACCCAATCTCTTACACCGGAGACAGTAAAATATGTACATGTACAGTTCTCCGCTTCGGAGGAATTTTGGAAATATAGGCTACGAAGTGGAGGGGAAAAAATGAATCGGTGATACTGCTCGCACTTTCTCTAAACACAAAACAGAGAGGAGCCACACATTTTGAGCTGTTCTTTGAGAAAGCTCTGCTGAATTTACATGGATACTCATACAATTTTGTTTTATAACAAAACAAATTATGCAAGTCAACTAAAAAGAAAATTCTAAAATGATGGACAAAAGTAAAATATGTGTCACTTTTTTCCAACACAAAAAGCCGAAAAATACACCTAGCACGGGCCGGAGCTCTTCTTTGAGTGACTAATGGATTTCCCGTCCGGATAACTTGAGGATAAACCTTTTAGGCCATGTTATTTATTGTTAGGGCCGTTTTCAGCAATAGCACCAGACAATACAGACGGGAAAAGGGACATTAGGAACACGCTTCAAGAAAACCGCAATCACTCTTCTAAAAACTACTGTCGGCTTATCTCTTGTTCCCCGCACTTTCATGTGTGCGTGCGTATGCGCACGCCTGTGTGTGTGCGTGTGTGTGTGTGTATGTGTGTGTGTGTACGTGAGAGTGAGTGCGTGCATGTGAGTGTAGGTGTGTGTTTATTTGTGCGTGTGTGTGTGTGTGCATATGTGTGTGTGCATGTGTGTGTGTGCATGTGTGTGTGTTTATGTTAGTGTTTCTGTGCGTGTTTGTGTGTGTGTGTGCGTGCGTGCGTGCGTGCGTGCGTGCGTGCGTGCGAATGCGCACGCGTGTATGTAATTGGGTGAGTGGATGTGTTTGAGGGAAGTGGGGGTCAGAGTGGTCACCCACCACGAAACACTTTCAAACACAGAAGGCACGCGCTGTGTTGTGACTGTGCCCCATAGCTGACGTGTATCGTCATCAACTTGTGACTCATTTCCCGCCTGCGGCATCTGTCCCTGTCCGGTCGGCCCAGGACAGGGTCACCACGAGCCCCCTAGGTCGTGAACAACGCGCAGAATTAAGAGTGCGCCAAAATATAGACAGGTTTGAGGAAAAGCATCGACGGCGTAGCGTGCATTTTGTGAGAAACTTAAATGCCTATATTCCGCTTTGTTGCAGCAAGTAAAGTTTGAAATACATGAGCATTTTCAGCATAAAAAGATTGGTTATATTATAAACAGAGGCGAAATGTGTACATAATCAAATAATCACTGCGTCCCTTCCATGATTTGGGAACATCGTCGCAGTCAAATTTACCCATAGACGTAGGCCTTATAGATTTAAATAGACATTCATAAAATCGCCAATGAGCACACGAACACCCCGTTCACCCCTTTCAGGCCAATGTCATAAGCAACCACAAGCTATTGTGTAAGCGAACAATTAGACTGGTAAAGCCTACCCCCAAAAAGGCTTTTAAAAAAAAGGGGGGGGGGGGGGCTTGTTCCTAATAATCTCATGACTGTTTTTGTTTCCTTGACTTCTCACCGCTCTATAACCAGGTCATGACATTATAATTAACGTAGCGGCTCAAGGCCACGAAAGGCAAGATAAAGACAGCAAGATTTGAAACGTAATTGATAATGTTAAATATATATCTGCAGTATTGTCATCCCTGCTTCCATCTGCAGTATTGTCATCTCTGCTTCTTTGCCTTCTGATTGTATATTCACAGCTTCGTTAAATTCACTGAAAATTGTAAACCAAAAAAAAATTGAGACCATTTTCCCACCACACGTTTTCAAAGTTATAATAAATAAGTTTTGCCCAAAGTGTGAATACATATTTTATGAGATATTTTCTCGGTAATTTTGGCAGCTGAATATACAATACAATGTACAAATTCGGGATTTTTTCTCAGTCACAAGTCAGTGATGCCGCCTCGGATAAGAAGTTTTGTTCAAAATTGTGTTCGTACTGTGGCAACAATTTTCTTGTATTCCTCATCTTCTTTATCTGGTTCTTTGTTTCACTTTGATTACCATTTCAAACAAATCAGTCTTAGACTTAGACCCTGGTTACAAATTCCAGCTTATATCACCAAAACAAAATACTATGACCACAATGGAGGAGTTGCAGAACAGGAAAGAAGATATTAATGATAAAGGAGGGAAACAAGACGCCCCCCTCCCACCCCCCAAAGTTAAAGCAGCATCTGGACAGTAGACTTGGCGTCTTCTTGGGGTTAAATCTCATTCCGCAGTATAGTGTAAAAATTCAATAAGTAAGTATCAGTATCTCTGCATCATAAGGTGTATGACATTTTAAAAAAATGACAAGTCGTATTTTGAAAATGACTTACTCAAAATAGCGTCCTAGTTCAAGTATAGAACTCAAACTCGCAATCCCCGCAATAAAAATCACTTGGCCAAGCAGTAATATCAGATATACATGTATCACAATTTCACATTCGAGACGTATCCAAGATTTTTGTCCCCCCCCCCCACTCCTGAGAACGCCTGTATTAGTATATAGTAGTATTGCGAATTGCAATTCACTTTTAACAGAGATAGACAGAACCGGGGAAGAGTAAATTCCACTCGACTTGCCCTCCATTCTGTACCAAACTGACCTAAGCTTACTGCGCACACCCGGGGACTACAATCTATGTGGGGGCCACATTTAGAACTCTGTAAAGTCATAAATGAAAGACGCTTTTAACTTATTTTACGTACGGGGGTCGACATTTTCTTTTTCATAATAATACTATTTTAAAAGAATATTAATTGCATGTATCCAGCATAAAGCACATTGCCACGATCTACAGCATGCTCTACGCGCTTTACAACTATTACCCCAAAAGGTATTCTTTGCTTCTGCAGTCTCTTCCCCCCTCTCATTTCTAAGGCTCCAAAATCTTCCACGTCCATCAGGGCAGAGGCAGTGAGCTAGACGCAGAGACATGCATTACTCGTCAAGCAATGAGCGCCCTGGGATCTTCGCATGAGAAATTCGGGGGGGAACCTAATTGCCTCGTTAGGACCAGTTAATGAACAATTCCGGATGTTGCTTCAACGATCCGCTTACAGTTTCTCGTGCGGCTATTGAAGGGCTGCAGAAATAAAAGGATGGGTGGGGGTGTCGTTTGTCGGTTTGTCGCTTTTCCTACCCCCACCTCCACCCCTGCACACTTGCGCATGTGGTGAATAATGCTGGACTCTTTGTCGTTGAATGCACAAAAGCAAGTTCGATTCCCATGTGGGAAAGTTATATATATATTTTTTTTCTTTGGGTATCTCCGTCTGTCTGCTGGATTGTTGCAGATTCATCACATTCAAACAGGGTTAGCCCCAGCAGACAGTGTCGAAAAAGCCCACTTTTTAAATGATAAAAAAATGGTGTCGAAGGGATTGAAACGGATATATATCTTTCTTAAAACTTTGGTCATGCCGGTAATTTTCAACCTCCTCCTTGAAATCAGTTGTGCAATTTAGAAAAAAATATAAGCATGGACGGACATGCCAACCAGCTTGTAGTTTTAGTTTTAGTTTTAGTTTTAGTAAGAGCTTTACGGCATTTGCAATATGAATAGGTCATAGATCTATGTGTCCTAAGTGCCGAAGATTAGATGTGTTTCATACAAAGAGGAAAAGGAGAAGAGATAAGGATGATAGATGGTTGATAGGAGAGAAGGATCAAACCACACCAGAGCGCCCGCCAATCACCCACCAGCCTGAGGTGATGGTTCCATCCCAGGTTGACCTTCCAAGCGCCGTAGACAGCGAACATGGCCAATATACCACAGCCGACGTTCCTGGCGACTGACGCCCTGTCCAAGACGGCTCCGAGAAGTCCTGCTGCTACGGGCGTGGGGTCGGCCACACTGGACGAGTCCATGACTGAGGGCAGAGCGGGGTGCTCCGTCAGTCCAATCGGGTAGCCCTTGAGAAGACACTCGGGCAAAGAAGGGAAGTTGGGACCGAACAAAGAGTTGCCCGTTGCAAATCCGAAATACTCCATTCACAAAGCTTGACTTTTCTTGATTTGGTTAGAGAGGGATACTAATTCTTTATGCCTTATCTCATTGATGGCCTCCGACTCAACACGTTTGTTAATGTGATGAGAAGATGTCTTCTTTCTTTGCTGCTTTGACCAGATGTAGATTAGATCTATTAGGCTTGACTGATAGATGGTCTCAATTTACTTGACAATAGCAGTTGTGTGGAACGTCAATGGGTAAGCTAGAAAGCTTCCTCTGTTCTCCTCTAGACACTTACCGGGCATTTTACCACCCTCCACTCTCACTCTGTTTTTACTCTGTCGTATCTCTACATCCAAGTGTCGTTTATCTTGATGGTTCCATCTGAGAAAAGGTAAAGGAGCTAGATTGTTCAGATCAAAGCCATTTTGTGGTGAAGCTCGGTTTTTGTATAGATCTAGTGCAGGGTGGTGCATTCCGGGGATTTCACCTTTTAACTCGGCACTGGTTTCTGTGCATAATATAAATAGGCTAGATGTGAAAAACTTTTTGGCAAGAGCTGCATATAGCACTAGATATCTAGATCTTTTTTCTACTTGCTTTTTGTTTATACGACAGATATCTAGCCAACATTTCCCAACAGGTACACTGAGACGGACACGGCCCGATCTTTAGCCGGGAGGAAGAAAATCGGTCGGGTCGTTTCCGTCTTGTGTGTCCACCAGTTCGGACAAGACACGTCTCGTCTGTTGGCCTACTGGCTGTCTTATCCCACACACTGTATCCCAAGGCTGTGTCCTCGGTACAGGGCTATAAATAGTTGAGGTCAATGAACCCAAGGCGGAAATAAGAAATGAATGGGTTTTTAAAGGAAAATTGGTAAAATTGTTCATATGCATTTAAACCAGGTGGTATGCGCGTATGCTTTGCTAATTTTGAGGCCCTGATTACGAATATGACATTAGAATGTTAATCCGAACTCAAAATTAAACTTTTTTTTTTAGCTCCGGCAGGGCCTATGGCTCACAAGTCACGACCCGGCCCGGCTAATATTGAGCAAACGGCTTTCCAACCGACGTCTTTTGTCGCGGCGTGTCGTGTCTGTTGACACAGCCACACGGACTTTTCTCTGATTTCTTAGGAAATAAAACGGTGCTCCATTTCAAATACCGACTTCCCGAGAGACGGACGGAATCGGGTCGGTTGGTGTCCGTCGCAGTGGACTTGGGCCCTTATGCTATCAATGCCAGACCTGGACATTTAATAACTCCCATGGAAGCAAAATCACTGCATGCGAGATGAAATGTTTTCCCAAACCATAATCATAACAAGAAGAGACAGGCAGAGAAATGAAGATGTAAGAGCAACTGTTGGCACAGAGTCCAGCCTGCATTTAATAGAAAAACGAAGAATACGGAATAATGGTTTGAACACTTGCTGCGAATTGCACCTTGTCAGCCAGCCTCGGGAGCCTATAACACCAAGTGCTCAGACTACAAAAAAAGAGGTTGGCAACTCAAAAGATGGGTTCCAGGGAGTCAAGGGAACCCTGAGAAACTACAACATCTCAGTTGAAAGTGCTGCAGAGTTGGCCTACCAAAGAACATTGACACTCCCTTCGACGCTCAACGGCAACAGAGAACGAAAGAAATAAAAGTAAAAGTAAGGTAAATATCATTTCAGCGTCCTACAATCCACCCACTACAAGGAACACGCTGAAGGCTAATTTGTATAGGCCTACATGATACGCCATACGATGCCAACACCGACGCCGACGAAGGTGCTTTGTATCCTTCCTTAAAAAAAAACCCCATTTATTTTAGAATACATATGTACAAGAGTAGTCTTGTCTTGTAAAGTTAATTTCGACTCCCCTTTAATTCTTGAATAAATTAAAAGCGGTGTTGTTTTGTTAGGATTGTTGTTGTTGTTGTTGTTGCTGTTTGTTCTGTTTTTTTGCGCTTGACGTGGTGGTGACTCAAATGTGGCACCCCTGAGTTTCTTAAGAATGTGAGTTTTTTTTCGCCTTCATCGACACAAGTCTGACCATTCAGGAAGCTTAGACCTTGTCCGTAAGGGCCAACCCATACTGAAAGGGATACATGTACAACGTCCCAGCAGATCGAACTTGGGTCTCATGCGAGTGACAGCGAAGCGACTTTCCGCCACACCACAGACACCGGTCCTCAAGAGTGTGGAGACCCCGGACGTACGTAGTTTAAACGTTCTAAAAGGAGGACTCGGGAATTTACTCTTTAGTTTAGTTTTAATAAGTTTTTACGGCATTGGCAACACAATAGGGTCATGCAAGTGCCGAAAATAAGAGGTGTTATAAAAGTTACAAACACAAAAAGAGGAGAGATCAGGACGGTAGATGTTTAATAGGAGGAAAGAAAGAGCAACCCACACCCGAGCACCCACCAACCACCCGCAAATTTACTTATACTATGTTCCTATACATTGTATTAATTTATTACAGGTAGGAGAATCACCAAAAAAGGATGTAGGGTATACAATTTTCAACACAGGAAAATCACAATTGCAGCCCCCTTGAATTAGTTGACCCATTTAGAGTGACTGCGCGTTCCAATAAACTTTCCCAGTACAGAGCCATTCCAATCAGCCACTCTCCTTGATGTACGTGCTGAGTTGTATTTTATTTAAGTAAAGAGAAGCCCAACCACACAGCAATTGTCATTTATT
>NW_004797452.1:757776-760231 GCF_000002075.1 Aplysia californica
GTAAAAGTAAAAGTAAAGTAAAGTAAAGATAATTTCAGCGTCCTACAATCCACCCACTACAAGGAACGCGCAGAAGGCTAATTTGTATTGGCTTACATGATACACCATACGACGCCAACACCGACGAAGGTGCTTTTTATCCATTTTCTTCCAGGTAGGAGAGTCACCAAAAAGGATGTAGGGTATACAATTTTCAACACAGGAAAATCACCATTTTGTTGCCATTTTCTCAAGTTTTTCGGCTTCTTGCAGCTCCCGTTGATTAGTTGACCCATTTGGAGTGACTGCGTGTTCCTATAAACTTTTCCAGTACAGAGCCATTCCAATCAGCCACTTTCCTTGATGTCTGTGCTGAGTTGTATTTTATTTAGGTAAAGAGAAGCCCATCCACACAGCAATTGTCATTTATTTCTTGGAAAAAGTGAGACAGATAGTCAGAAACAACAGAGGGAAAGTAAAGAAGTAGGACCTACCAGTAACGCCCTCATCCGTGCTAATAAAGCTTCATAATACAATAGTCTCCGCCTACGATCCCTGTGCTCGGGAGCAAGGAAAATGCAGGGTCTTAGGCGCACGGGATCTTCGCCGACGCATCAAGGGAAGAATCTACGGCGACCCAAGTAAGGCCCACAACCGGTAAAATGACCTCCCTTCACTCTAAAATGAACTGACGTACCCCCCCCCCCCCCCCCCCCCGGGTGGGTTTTATGACGTATGGCGAGCAAAGAGTGGTCATATTTTCACTTATTATCTTATCGTGACTTTCAAGATCTGCGCTTTATCCAATTGTTCCTCCTCTTTAACTTTACCTGTCCAAAATTTATAGCTTCCCATCTCTGACCGAGTTCCTCCGTCTTTGTCTTTACGCACCATTATGTTGTGACCACACCAAGTCTGTCTCGCAAATTCGGGAACAGAGACAACTGCTGCAATGGTCAGAGAAGAGTTCACAGTTCGATGTGATCCTGTCAGGAGCGAACTTGTAGGCCCTACCCACCCAGCGAGTGATGTAAGTTTAGGTGGAGAGATCAGATGCGAGTGCGATGTTTGGGGAAACCAAACGCGTCGGTCAGTTCACACCTCGGTGTGATCCCGTCTGGACCAAACAATTTACCCTTCATCGAGTTCTACAACGCTTTTTATGTGATCACATTCACGAGAGTGGCTGATCTTTGACGCTACGGGCAGTTCAATGATCTCAACTTTTCACTTTTGATTGATCGGCAGTGCGCCCGCGTTTGTATCTCGTATATTATGATACAACATGAGGGATCTCAGCTGAATGTAAACATTCAGAGTGAATCAGACTGTGATCTCAGGAGTGACTTTTGTGTAGTAAAAATTCTATTTTCTTAATAAAACAGCTAGATCTTAAGCAAACCGGGATCGTAAACGGTGTGATTTGGGCAGAGACTACTATGTTCGGATACTAGTACAGTTCTTACAAACAGCATCCTACATGCAAACAGGGGCGAAGGCTGACTTGTTTGACAGGGTAACCAAAGTGAAACGGGATCAGATATGGCCTGTAGATATCACACAAGAATTTTACTCGAGGCGGCGACTCTGAGTTGTGAATGAAAACAAATCCGGAATTCATATTGTATGTTCAACCGCCAAAATAATCGGGAAAGTATCTTATTAAATAGTTACAACTAAAATTAAATTTAACTTTAGATGTGAATACATAAACACAAAGCAAAGAAGCAGAGATGTCAGTACTAGATCTATATGTCATAGATCTACCAGTGAGTCTAACTCTTTGGTAGAACATGACAATTATCATTTTTTCAATTTCACATTTGGCTGCTTTTGTTAGCCTTTCGCGGCCAGGAGCTGGTGTCATAATCGAGGTCACGGTCTGATTATAGGACGTTAAAAAGTCGAGGAAAAAAAACCAAGCACAAGCAGCAGTCAAGAGATTATTAGGAGTTAGTTCCCCTCACATTTGTGAGATAGACTCGACCAGTGTTAGTTAGCTTACATAATCAGGGCTTGTGATTGATTATAACTGTGGCCCCAAAGGGGTGACCAGGGTATATGTGGCAATGAAGCAGCTTTGACTGCTATGCACATGTTCCCTTCAACTCTATTGGTAGACTCTTCCAGCCTCACTTTAAGCTTACTTAATCAAAGCTTGCAACTGCTTATGGAGTGGCCCGAGAGGGGTGAGGAGGCTATTTCTGTGGCCGTGAAACCGTTTTGAATGTTAGACATACTGTTCATTGTTGATTACGAACGTCTTTTTACATTTAAAGTAAGAGGTTTACGTTTATGGATGAATTTGACAGCGACAATGTTTCAAAATTAGGAAGCGAAGCAGTGATTATTTGATTATATAGACGCTTCGCCCCTGCATGCAAATCCTCGATGTTCTGACCAGCACCACAGAGGACGTCTTGTTGAATAATAACAAAGATCACTTTTATAGCGCCAACTTGGATAGTGGCTCTAG
>NW_004797452.1:760331-799236 GCF_000002075.1 Aplysia californica
ATTCTATTTGATTCACTTATTATCTTATCGTGACTTTCAAGATCTGCGCTTTATCCAATTGTTCCTCCTCTTTAACTTTACCTGTCCAAAATTTATAGCTTCCCATCTCTGACCGAGTTCCTCCGTCTTTGTCTTTACGCACCATTATGTTGTGACCACACCAAGTCTGTCTCGCAAATTCGGGAACAGAGACAACTGCTGCAACGATCAGAGAAGATTTCACAGTTCGATGAGATCCCGTCAGGAGTGAACTTGTAGGTCCTACCCAGCCAGCGAGTGATGTAAGTTTAGGTGGAGAGATCAGATGCGAGTGCGATGTTTGGGGAAACCAAACGCGTCGGTCAGTTCACACCTCGGTGTGATCCCGTCTGGGCCAAACAATTTACCATTTCATCGAGTTCTACAACGCTTTTTATGTGATCACATTCACGAGAGTGGCTGATCTTCGACGCTACGGGCAGTTCAATGATCTCAACTTTTCACTTTTGATTGATCGGCAGTGCGCCCGCGTTCGTATCTCGTATATTATGATATAACATGAGGGATCTCAGCTGAATGTAAACATTCAGAGTGAATCAGACTGTGATCTCAGGAGTGACTTTTGTGTAGTAAAAATTATGTTTTCTTAAAACAGCGGGATCTTAAGCAAATCGGGATCGAAAACGGTGTGACTTGGGCAGACTACTATGTTCGGATACTGGTACTGTTCTTACAAACAGCATCCTACATGCAAATCCTCGATGTTCTGACCGGCACCACAGAGGACGTCTTGTTGAATAATAACAAAGATCACTTCTATAGCGCCAACTTGGTGGTGGCTCTAGGAGGGGCTTACCAATTAAGTAAGATTACATTTTTTTTATCATGCATACTGGCTCATTCAACGCGCAACAATTCTTTCAAATGCATAATATTATTAATATAACGTAACCTGACAAAGAACACAGACACAAAGACTAATCACTTTTGTTGTTGGAAGGAATATCAAACTAGTTGGTAATTTTAAGAATCAATAATAAAATACATGTAATTATAATAATAATATAGACATGACCACCAGCACCGAGGAAGAAAAAAGAACCTGTCTAGTTTCGTTTCTCAAATTGAACTTCCTGAAGCTTTGCGTCCACTTTGGTTCACGAAAGTAAAATCTGTGCAGGGAACAAAATGGACTTTCCAGGCTTCCATCCTGATCCCGTTTCTCCGAAAAGACTTTGCACACCATTTGCCCTGATCTCCCTCAGCTCTTCATCGAGTTCAAATGGGGGAGATTATTGATCGTACATTTCATACAAGCTTTGTTGATCAACAGTTCTGTACTTGTAATGCCAAAGCACCTGATTCGATTACTGATATGTGAAATATGAACAATTTTAGGTTCCTAAACGCAATATCACATGAAAGGATGATGCTGATGATAAAAATAACAAAATAAATATATATGTACAGCAATAATAATTATGACATTGGTGGTCTTGTGGTTCGGCTGCCAGACTCCCAACAGAAAGACCATGAGTTCGAACCCAGTCAGGGGCGCGACGCTGTGTCCTTGGGAAATGCGCTTGACACACATTTCCCTCACTTCAGCCAGGTAGGAATGGGTACCTGGCTAAGGAAAGTACGGAAAGTGAAAGATCTTGTCAGATTGTTAGTGTTTGGGTGCTTTATCTTCTGTTTGCACAGTATGCTTCCTGGGAAGCTGGAAAAGTTTCTGAGTATTGTAAGATCTACTGGGGTAGCAATAGTTGCACACAGATGATAGAGTATAGATTTGTGCTATATTAATATAATTATTATTATCATCCCAATTAGCAACAGAAAGATAGAAAACAACCAAAAGATGCATCTCTACTCAAAACGAAGTAATGTGTAACCTATTGTTCATTATAACCCAGACAGACCCTGTGCAACATGCTGAGAGATTCTCAGTTTTCTGTGAAGCATTCAGGACCAACTGCTACTTTACAGACTCTCTTTCATGGTGTTGGTCTGGTACCAACGCCTGCTTTAGTAGTAGTACAGGATTTTACGGCGCTCGCAACTGCATAAGGTCGTAACACAAGTTGGTAGCATTCGCAACAGTTCACTGCACGGTTGGAGGACAATTAGAATTAGACTAAAATGCTAAAATACTAAAATTCAGTGTAAATATATTTGCGATTTAAAACAACTCAAATAAATAACAATGAAAAATTTAAAACAATATTGTTTCACTTTACAATTTGCCATAAAGGCCAATGGCCTTCATAAAATTCAAAATTCTGCTGGGAACAACGACGGAAAAAATGTCTTGCAATTTCTTGCATTTATAATATTTCCTTCGGATCTCTCCAAAGTCTAGACATTCGATTAAGATGTGTCTAACGGTAAAATCTGTGTCGCATCCGACACAGAACGGCTTCTCATCTCCCTGTAAGAGGTATTTGTGGGTCAGGGCCGTGTGTCCGATGCGCAATCGAGTAAAAATGACTTCGTCTCTTCTGGAGAGGTCCGAAGGATTTCGCTGTTTCAGCTTGGGTTTTATAACATACATTTTATTGTTTTTCTGTTTTTCCCAGTGGCTCTCCCACAGACTGGAACGCCTGCTTTAGAGTAGGAGTTGTCAGGTACCCATTCTCACCCGAGTTAAGGGAGGACGATTTGTTTCAAATGTCTTTTCCAAGGATACAACACTAGGACCGGACTGGGATTTAATAATGTCAACAGCTCCCAACTATAAATTTCCCCCCCGTTGACTTTGGGCAGAGCATCCAATCCTCTTGAATTCTATTTGATTCAGATTATACGCAGGCCGTGTGTGCTTGACAGTTAAGTCAAAAGTCAGGTCTTGTTTTTGTTTTTGTAAAGTGTTTTACGGCACTCGCAACTGCATATGGTCATATGAGCGCGCGGGACACACCTAATGTTTTCAGTAGGTAGGAAATTTTGAATTTTGCCCGGGTGGCGGCCGAAGCCTACTCTTATCGATTTTAGACCACCAAGGGATCTTTAACGTGCGCAACTTGCACACAGGCCCTCCGAGATTTTCGCCCTTGTCCGAAAGGCTAGGTGTAGATCTTTCCTACCCGAAGATCAGGGGTGTGGCTGAAAGACAGCAGTAAGAAGAAGCGAAGGAGAAGCAGTAGAAAGGCAGCAGAAAGAATCAGGGGCCCAGAGGAAGGGGCAAAGGAGGTGAGGGGGTGGGGGCAGAAAGAGGAGACGAAAGCAGACGACAGAACATTGCTAGAGAGAAGGAAATGAGGTGAAAGGAGACAAATTTAGAGAAATTTTTTTTTTTCGGTCGCTACCCGGATTCGAACCCGGGACCTTTTGAATGAGAGGCCAACACCTTAACCTCTAGGCCACGAGAGCCCCAAAGTCAGGTCTGCCAATGCAGTTGTCAGAGGTATAAGGAGCTCAAAATACAGATTTCTATATATCCTTTTATGGAACCGATTTTGTTTTGTATGAGTAAATAGAAGCACATCGTACAGTAATGGTCATTTAGTGCTGGGAAAAAAATTAAGATTGATAGACTGAAACAACAGAAGGAAAATAAAGAAGTAGGACCCACCAGTGGTGACCTCCAATCACTAGCTCCTAGACCTGAAGAAAACTTGTCAGTACTGATAATAAAATATTCGAGTTTGATAAGGCTACCTGACTGCTGAGACTGAGAGTCAAGGGACCTCGCATCATATTTGGAAAAATGCTTCTTTGTATAATTTGTATTGTGGGTTAATAAAATCTTATAGACAGTAACACCTGAACTCTAGCAGGGGAATCAACCGCCCCCCCCCCAAAAAAAAATATGAAGAGGAGAAAGAAATAGGAAAGGAATGCAAAACTACTCATGACGTAGATGTATATTTTTCATGTAGCCAACAATGGACCCATAGGCATGTAAATTAAACCCCATGACTTGATGTATGTCATGTAACAATAAAGAGGGTCAGAGAAGTTCATTTGCAAAAATCAGATGGACAAAATGAACTTCATACAATATAGGATAAAAATGAGGAACAAACAGAAAAAAACCCCAAAACGACGAGAAATAGGTCATACAATGTACAAGCATCACTCGTCAATTTTCCTCTTTATTTTTTTATTTTTTTTTGGTAAGTGTTTCACGGCGCTCACAACTGCATATGGTCATATGAGCGCGCGG
The DNA here is from genome assembly GCF_000002075.1 of Aplysia californica. NCBI lineage: Eukaryota > Metazoa > Mollusca > Gastropoda > Aplysiida > Aplysiidae > Aplysia > Aplysia californica. The sequence continues at coordinate 764,479 of NW_004797452.1, forward strand.
GACACACGTAATATTAGTAATATTTTCAGTTGGTAGGAAATTTTGAATTTTGCTCGGGTGGCAGCTGAAGCCTACTCTTATCGATTTTAGACCACCAAGGGATCTTTAACGTGCGCAACTTGCACATGGGCCCTCCGAGGTTTTTCGCCCTTGTCCGAGAAGGCTAGGTGTAGATCTTTCCTACCAAAAGATCAGGGGTGTGGCTGAAAAACAGCAGTAAGAAGGAGCCAATGAGTAGCTGTAGAAAGGCTGCAGAAAGAGTCAGGAGCCCAGAGAAGGGGGCAAAGAAGGCGAGGGGGTGGGGGCAGAAAGAGGAGACGAAAGCAGACGACAGAACATTACTAGAGAGCAGGAATGGAGGTGAAAGGAGACAATTTTAGAGAACAAAATTTTTCTGTCGTTTACCGTACTCGAACTGGGATCTTGAAAGAGAGGCGAACACCTTAACCTCTAGACCATGAGAGCCCCCCAATTTTCTTCCATTTCAGAAGAAAACCAAAGGGTCAAAAGAAGCTGAGACAATATAATGTCTCATAATACAACAAATAAAAATGGAAAAAAAAAATAAATTCAAAGTCAAAGCACAAAACCAGTTAAAGCAGCAGCAACAATAGAATTGTTTATTTACATAATCAAAATCTCTACAACCAAGTCAAAATTCAATACATATGATTACTTCTGTTCATACCAGTTCAAGTTCAAATTCCTTACTAAGCACCAAACAGGTAATTTAACTTTAACACTAATGCCAATAAACAATTAATTGAGGACATGAAGAAAAATAATCCTCATCACAAAATACAACAAGTTCTTAATTAAAACAGAGGAAAACTAAAGGAACACAAATGTTACACTGGTAGCAAAAGCATCCAGCATGTATGAACACAAGAATTTGGAGGCTTAGCTTTTGGGTACCAAAACTCTTGAACTGTTTGAAATATGTAAGCAATTAGAAGAACATTTTGTTCTAAATAACTATACTTTTCGTCAACAAGGACCATTTACCTAATGAGCGGTACAGAGTCAACAATTCCATGTTTAACGATAATGTACTGTAAATGGGAGTCAAAGGACTAAAGGCTCATATTCTGGTTTAAAAAAAAAAAAAGCAAACAAAACAAGAATTTCTCAAAAAGTCGTCATGAGGTTCTGTGGGAGTAATCAGTTTAAAAATATTTGTCACCTCGGCCATGATACAGGTGTCAACACTTTCAAAATGACGGGAATGGAAACCAATAGTACCTCTTGATGTAGAAATATTTTGTTATTCAAAGCAGTAGTATTTGATTTATGGTGTTACAGACACAAGTTGGTTATGTAACGTAAATACAACAGTAAAAATATATTTTTTCAAAACGTAACGGACCATTTAAGAAAGAAAAGGACTTCAAATTTGAAGAATGCAACATTATCTCAGTGTTTTACAGAAAAATATCGGAAGGTCAATTGCATATTCCCTGTAAATCATATGTGTAATGAAAACAGATGAGGTAGCTCCTTACAAAGAAAACAAGTCTGATGTTGCTCTGTACAAGTGGTTTACAAGATTGGCAGGTTCTTTCAGACAAAAAGGTATGAAGACATGCTATGGAGGAAACAATTTAAAAGTTCCAGTTTTTGAGATTTCATGGTGTCAGATGTTCCACACTAATTCTTTGAATAAAAGTAATTTTTTGTTTGATTAGAAAATGAACCCCCCCCCCCCCTTACAATTTTGTACCAAAAACCAATTTCCCACACTTTATGAACTCTAGAGGGTAGGCCTACTTGGTCAACAGTCCTTTGGATCGCTTTTGCAGGTACACACATTTGCAGTATGAAATGTCCTGGAGATTAAGTAAGCGATCCAGTCCCTCCAAGAGATCATTGGTTTCAGCAGGATGTACCAGAGGAACACTCCAACAACCCCCCCTCCTCCACATTCAGCACATTCATAACTGTTCTGTTCATTATCATCATGGAAGAACACAAGTAAGAACAAAAGACTTCCTCCCTGAAGGTACAGTTCAATAGTCTCTGATAGAATTATTCATAAAAAAGTATTTAACAGACATTTATTATAAGTGAAAGAAATATGAATAAATAAAAAAGTGTAGAAAGAAATCATTTTCTATTGTTCATTCTGGCTTAAAAATCAAACAAAAATGTTAAATATTTTTGGAAGGCTATAAATCTTATACTTCTATAAAATCCATCCAGTAAAATAGAAGTTAACATTGACTCTTGACAGTCAGCTAAAAAATTCTGGAAAGAAAATTGTCTCTTTCAAAACTAAATAAGTGTTGCATTTTATCCAACTCACTTTCATCTCTCTGCCAACTGGAATCCTTTTCTACTTATGCGCAAAGATAGATCTCAGATAACTCAGAACTGAAAGCTCATCTACTACAAGCTATGAATTATGCAATAACCTTTCACTAGATATATGTAAATTGTGTTCCAATTTTTCTCTTAACTACCAACTTTTGTCTAAAAAAAAAAAGTCAAAATCCAAGAACTGAATATTAAGAAATTCATTTCCCTGTCCCCACGTAGGTTCACTCCAAACAGAAACTTGAAATAAACTAATCCTAACAGGGAACAGTTCCTACATTTGTCTCCTCAGGGAGTCATCATGTATAAGTATTGCACCACATGAAAAGCTCCACGAGGCAGGCCAACTCATATTTGTAATGAACAATAAAAATAATTCTACAAGACAAAAACTTATTTTAAATACTACGCACATTTAGTGAGATTACCAACAAGAGGGTCTCCAATCTATATTTATTAACTAATTAAATGAGCAAAACAATGTGCCCTATATACCCTACACATTTCATTAACTACACATTTTTTTAAACATTATATACCTGAACAAATACAGAAAAAATAAATGACAAAAGAGGCAGAGATAGATCTAGAACAATTTACTTAGAGAACTTGAACAGGTGGCAGACATGGAAAAGACCAGGATAATATTAGGTCTTTTGAAATTGAAAGCATCTGAGTAGATCATCGTCTTTTTCAGATCAGGCACTTGAAGAGGAAACCTGAACAAATTTGATATTTGATAAAACTCTTATGACCCTGAACAGACAAAGCCAATGACAGGCGGATATACTTCACAACATAACTTCCCCTCTCAGAAATAGATTTCACGTCTTCCATACACAAGAGCAAACAACCTTCCACAGACCTGTGAGTGATGGTAATTGAAATGTTGGTGGCTCTGGAGGCTATTTTATTTGGGTGGAACGAAAAAAATAATTAAAATAAAATAAAGCCTTCATTTGGATAAAAACTTCAAAAATACTGATAAGCATATTGATAAGTGTTGTTAAGAAGTGCACAGTAGTGCCTACTTGTTGAAGAAAATATTTGCTAAAACAAACAAAATGTAGTTCAGATAGTGCTAAAAAAATGAGCTTCCACCACTTTTGCTGTGGGATGACAGAAAAGACCTGGAGCGAGGGTCCGGCATGAGCCCCAGAGTTCCCTTTGTCACAGTTGTTGGTCTGGGTTGCGGAGGTCCCCCAGTTGTAGCCATATTGCCGGTGGCCTTTCCCGAGGAACCAGAACTTCCTGAGTTGTACTTGTACTGGCTGAAGGAGCTGAGAGGATAAAAGTTTTAAAATCTTTAAATTTAGCATCATTTACTTCACACTCACAAAGAAGTGGTCATTTTATCTGTTTTAGTAAAAAATTTTTTACGGCACTTGAAACACATTAGGTCATATAAATTTTGAAGATTAGAGGGGTTATAAAAGAGTGAAAAACGCACACAAAAAAAGGACTACCATAAGCTGACAAAACGCCTTTTTAAAAATCCACAGCAGTTTCGAGATAAAAAAGCTTTTCATCAGCGTAACCATTTTAAAATAGTGTTTTTCTGAAATTTGAATTCTAATTTATTCAAAACCTAGTCAGTTTCATTTTGATTTTTTCACACAAGTAGGGTAACTGATCAGGCTTTCGATTTAGCAAATAAGCACCCAGCAACCACCATAAAGATGCTTTCACTGTTTAGCGAACAATGCAAACACACACGCACAAAAAGTGCAAATCATCAAATCAGCCCACAGCGGATAAATAAATGAACTTTTGGGGGACAGAATGACGGGACTGAGAGCAAAAACAAGAGCAGATTTAACGTTTAATAGGTATTGGCAAGCTACTCAAATGTGGATATCATTAGTGAAAAAGCATTTCCTCTTAATGAGTAACATAAAGTTGAAATTGTCTAAGACAGATGCTGATTGTTCTGGAGAAAAGTGGCTATCTCACACAGAGTCAAAGTGGTTTTTTTTTTAATACAAGGGGTGGGGGGGGTGGGGGTTCATTTAATTTTAAAAAGGGTCAGTTATACCTTTTCATGCCCACCTTGTGGAAAAAAATACAAGACCTTGCACAATTTAATTTTTTTAAAAACAAGAAACAACATAATTCTGTAATATCCCACTTGCACAAACATATTCTATGAAGAGCAGGAAAAAATATCCTCCCAAGCAAACTGTTTCAAACTAAATCATATAAAAACAATGATGTACTAATATTTCTTATAGAATCTCATCCACTGCTTCTGCTTTCAAAGAGTGAGTGCAAATTGGAAGCATAAAGTAATGAAATTCAGAAAACATTTTCTATTCAAACATGTTTTCAAACGTATGAAATTCTCAGAAAGTTAGAATTTCAGTTATGCATTTCCATGAAAAGACAGAATGGGATAATGCTGTACAACTTTGCATACAACTGATACAAACCTTGGGGCTGTTTTCTTTGCAGCAGCTTTACCTCTGGCAGGATACTTCCTCCCTTTACCACGCCCTCGCTGTAAGAAGATACAAAATGAAAATCTGACTTCCATGAAAAGACTAACACGCATGAAGCTAATAAGATTTCCACCCCATTTTTTACGTCGAAAAAGCCACATTGTGATACATATAGTCAATTTGGAGAGCAGCAAACTTGGTCTCCAGAGGAGACATTCGTCCCAGAAGAAATATATCAATAAGCTGAGCAAAAACTTGGGACCCCACTTGAGAATTGGTCACATAAACACAAGCTGTTAATTGTCTACAGGTAACAGCACTACAGCATTTGGCTGAGATGATGCTCTGTTCAGTAAGAGGCTCTAAGAAAACCTGGGAGAAAGTAATAAACTGATATTTTTAGATACCTGAAAAACTTCAACTGCTTTGTGTATTTTGTACTTGATCTGGGTGCAAAACTGGATCTTTCTGATACAAACCATAGCTCTTCAAAGGGTGCGAAGGATAGGTTTTCAGAAAATGACCAAATTTTTCATGAGACTGTATAAATAGGGAAACAAAAGATGCACTGCTCTGTCCATTTCTGGTGCTATGGTAATAAACTGTACAAGTGTCAATCTGCCGGAGTAAATAGTTTCAAATTCCACCAACATTTTTCTGCCATAGGTTTTCAAAGCTATTTGTAAAAAGATATTCAGAACAGTATTCTAAAGAAACCCTGTGGAATTAAAATTAAAAATGATTTTTCTTTCCATACATCATAAACTTTGTCAGAAACTAGAAAGAGAGTAGTCTGTCTATTGCTGACAATGTTTCAATACAACCTTCTGCATCTTCTGGCTGGTTTTCTCAAAGCCCCTCACATAATTATTCCAGAAAACTACAATAAAAGACATCATAGCAAGAAAACGTCACCTGCACTAACCTGATCAACAATTTTGAAAAGCTCACTGCATACGTAAGAGTAAAGGTAAATGCCGCAAGAAGTCTTCTTGATGTAGGAGCACCAATCCATTTTTAGATAAAACAATACTCTTCTCTCCCATTTTGGGGAGATTCTGTGTTAGCAACCTAAGGAATGCTGTCTACAGTCCAGGGAGTAATTTTTGGTTAAATGACATTCATTTCAGCTCTACTAACACCAGAAAACTGAACAATAAACTAAACAACTGCTTAAGTGTCTACCTGCAGTGTTAGATTCATGACATTTCGCCGGTGTCCCCAACACTGCACAATATCAGAAAAAGGAAATCTCTATAAATTATTCTAAAACCTTTTCTAAAAGAAAAAAAAAGATAAATCAGGTACGACCAGGAGAAATTTGGATTCATTGTAGATAAAATCTGCAGAAGTGGAAGTCATGTTTGGGGCAGATTTGCCAAATCTTTGCATGCTTTGAGGGGGACCCTTTAATTCATTGAAACTTGTACTGTAAAACTAAATCCTCCATTGAAATATTTTTTAAAATGTATTGAAGAATTGTTATTTGTTGCACAAATAGAAGAGACAACACAGAAAAATTACCTTGAAACTTGAACGCCCTTTAGAGAAACCACGTTTCCCTCCTCTTCCTCGCTGACCTCTCCCTCTTGAGGCTCCGGAAAACGAAGATGTTTCCTCAAAGTAATGGGACGCCCACTCTTCCTCAGACCCTTCTTCTGCAGTGTTGGCATCTGTTTCTACCTCTGGGAAATAGGAGCGTGGGACAGTCATAAATAAAACAATAAGGAAAAGATAAATGCAGTTCCTTAGACCCTTGAATTGCCATAAAGGCCTTGAACATCTTGCTACCACAAAAAAAAAAAAAAAAAAGAAGGCAAAGGTAGACCAAGAATAAGTAACTCAGAGAACCAGACCAGATGGGTGACACAGAAAGTCCAGGACCAAACATCTATACTCAGAGGCAAAAGAAAAGCGAAATTTTCATTGTCGTTAAAGTGCTTGCTAAAGTTTCCACTGATGAGTACTTTTTACATACTCAAGTGAAGCCTAGTTTGAACCTGCTAGATTAGCTTCATTCGACAAATGCAATGCCCCGATTGGTCACTTACGCAACTAAACAACGATCACAGATCACCGGTAGTGTCCTGTCACATTATTCGAGTAGTGAGTTTGTGTTAATGAGGTCACGAAGGCCTGTCCTATAGATGTGAAGCCTCCAAATATGAAATTCATTTGAAAACAAAAGAAGTATCAAGATGACGAGACTTTTACCAGAAAACCGCGAGAGGGCTATTGGACAACTAAAGGCTGGCAAGTCTACTTAAAATGTGGCAACTGTTACAGGCGTGCATGTCTCCACCATCTACAGACAACAGGATTGGTTTAGAGGCACCAGCGCGACCACTGATCTCCCCTAAGCCGGAAGACCAAGGGTGACAATCGCCTCATGTTCTGCTTTTATTTCCAGATGCTTGTCCCGAAGACAAAGGCCAAGTTATTTCAGAGATGGACCTCTTTCTGCATTCTGGCTAAATCAGGAATCCTTCAAAGCCACCCTCTTCAGTGCTTACTAATAATTTTTTTCATGCTGTATTCAAGGGAAATCTTGAAAAACTAGTAAACACAGGAGCATGTTAAATTCCATGGCTATTATTGAAATACAAATAAAACAGTATTTATACAAATCTTTTTATACACTGATAGTGTTATGATCTAAAAAGTAACTGGAAGAAATAGTAGAGCTCTATTTTTGTTCGAAAACCTTTGTTAAGCTCAAACTTCTGGTGTTAAATAAAAATCAGGAGTACTGACTACAAATAATTTAAAGTACTGTGGGTCAATTTTTGTAACACATTACACCCTAAGGGCCTGGACGGGAAGTCCATCGTTAGATCCTAAGCAAGGGGAAACAACCCACCTCCCGTGAATACTAGCCTTTAAAAAACACATTTTAAAAATACTAAACAAATTCCAAAAATCCTGAAAAAATAAAAGTGAAAAAGAAAACTGAATGTAGTTTCAGAAAAATATAACTTTATGTATGCGCAAACTGTTGGAAATGTTCTAACTTTAGTTCAATCGGGGTGTCCGACCAGTCACTCTTACTCTCAGCCTCGCGGTCGGGCCCTAGGTCTAAATTCTAGATTTTCTCCGTCTGATCAATCGGAATCGCCCCAAACTCTTCCTACAACGTTTTCATCAAAATCTGAGCCATCTGATTTGTCACATGCTCATTTTTGCTCAAATCCATCGTTATTTCCGTTTTCGAACTCAATTGTGTCGCTTTTCAACAAGTCGAGACACTTTCGAAGTGTCGGTAACGCGATCGCACTTCGATCAGCTCTAATACTAAAACTACTGGCCCGAAAAATTTCGTTTCGGTATCAAACGAAAGAAGAAACTTTTTGCTATACTATGCAAATCAAAATCCCGGCCCCAGAGTCTCGTCAAGGCGAGACTTTCGTTTCTAAAGACGCTGGGTCGGCGCGGGCGGTTCCGGGCGAGTCAGGGTGGAGCGCGTAAGGGAATTCCCGGGCGATCCCGGGCGAGTTAGGGTGTAATGTGTTAAATCAGAAAGTTTCGTTTGCCTGTAGACAAATGTGTCAAAACGTGGTAGAATCAGGCTCTTGTCAATTTTTGGGCATATTGAGTTATTGGCCTGTCCGTTTGGCTTGCTTTTGATGAAGAAAATGCTCATCTATCTTGAATATTATTCGAGTTATTTGCGACTGAAAGAGGCAGGGGTTGGTCGATGACAGAAGTAAAATTAGTGAGAAAATGGCCGCCAAAGTAGGGTAAATTCCAAAATTTCAGTGTTGTTCTTTGATAAATGTTTTTCCAGTAAAATTTATTTTTAAAATGTGGTTTTAAAATGGGCACAAAAGGCGTAAGTCCCCAAAAAAGAACATTCGAAAAAAATTGCCCAACCGTCAGTAAAGTGCCAGTTTCTTTTGATTCCATTATTTTTACGGGCCCCTGATTTCACCACAATACCTCACGAAATAAATATTAAAGAAACCAGTTTCCATGACCCACCCATCATTTCCATGCTGTACTTAAGAGTGATCTCCAGGAAGCGTTGGGCCTTGTACTTTTCTACCATGGTGACATTGAAGTGGTCGATCTGGTCCACCATCTCCTCAACGGTGATCGGCGTGCGCTGAGCAAGCTGCTTCAGGGCACTCTCGGGGAAGATGAGGGCGTAGTTCTTGAAGTTATGTTCTGTCGCTGTGAACAGAGGGAAATGTCAATAGGACAGCCATTAGGGTTATTTTTCTACTTATTTATTTACCTATTTATTCATATTTAAAACATTTTCCAGTGTGTCTACACTAAGACTAACAACAGCTAATTTCAAAATTCCAGAACGCTGAACATTTTATAGTAACTATTAAACACAAAAGTGTCAGGTAACAGAATTAGGCGGGGGGGGGGGGAGAGGAGAAAAGAAATAAAGAAAGAAAATAAAAGGGTTTCATCCAAAGCCCAAGTGCTTCATTTATATTGGCATACAAAACTGCAGGAGAATGTAACCTAATCAACAATCATTAGGTAAATTAGCCTATTATTATTGTTTTGGTGATGTAAACCTGAAAGAAAAAGGATTTACAGAGTTGATTTTGTAAGTTAACAATTATCATGAAAACATTTCCTACCTAAGCTGAAAAAAACCCAACCAAACACCTTTCATTAATTAGCTCAAATGTATTGAGCTACAGATAACTTGGTGCAACCTGCCTTAACGGAAACCTGTCTTAATGGAATCTCCCCGCTCCCCCCTTGATATATTCCTCTTTAATTACCTGTATAAAACTGAAACCTGTCAAGCACAGAAACGAAAAGGAAAATCCGCTCCCTTCTGAGGGTTTCAACTGTAAAAGACGGAAAATGCTCTGCCCACTCAGCCCTGATTTGAAACAAAACTCGCGAGTTTGGTTCCGCCGGCTCTAAACTTAAAGCTATAACCATACCACTGGGTGAGGAATGGGAGTAGGGGTGCAATTTGGGGGTAGATGTATGTTACCCCATCACATAAGCCCTGAGCGATGCAGATGGTCAGTGTAGTGTGGGTGTGAAATCTCACAACTACCTGTAAGAGTGCTCGAGCAGCGAGTCACCACGGAAACTTACTTGGGTAGCCAGAAGCCAGAGGTGTGAAATTAGATTGACCAATGCCTGCCGCCCTGATCGTACGGCCAGCCGAGAAAAGAGTTCCTCGAATTGTTGTTACAATGATGGCAGTGAGGGGTGGCATTGGTGGGTGGGGCTAAGGGTGGAAGCAAAGGAGATGTTCAAACGTTTCTGTTTTTAATAGGTCAAACAGTGGTCCTATGAAAGGCAAGCACTGGTGGTAATTGGATAAGTAAGACTGACGCATGTCATTATCAGACAGGATAGCAATTGAGAGGTGTGAAATTTTGACCACTGCTTGCCGATCCGACAAGCGATCCTTGATCCCACTGGCTGGGCCTTTGAAACCCCCCCCCCCCCCCCACAACCAACTTCCGTCTCCCCCTAAATTCCCCTGTCTAAGACATAATTTTTTTCTGGCTCCCTTGCGATTCCGTCTTACACAGGTTCGACTGTATCACCTTCAGGGGCAAGGCATCTACATTATCAAATAATCACTGCTTCCCTTCCATAATTTGGGAACATTGCCATTGTCAAAATCACCAATAGACGTAGGCCATTAAATTGAAATAGATGTTTATGAAATCATGAACGGGCCATGTAACAAAACTCATTGCCACTAAAAACTACTAACCTCTTCCTCCTTTTTGGGTCACTCTCATAAGCAGGCACAGGCATTGATTATATAAATTAACAACAACCAGAGTGGTCGAGTCTATCTCAGAAAGGTTTGGGGGACGAACTCAAAGGGAATGAAGGCCTTCTCCAGACATGCAAACAACAGACGTTTCCTCTCATGGACAATAGAAAACCAGCTTACAAAGGTACAAACTTCAGAGGAACGAAATACAATCACTTTCAAAGTTAAAACTGCTTTCATTAAGCTCTGATAAAAATCTAGAAATTTCCCAGAAATTCTGGAAAAATAAAAAAAGGCAGCCTGCTGTGGGAATTCAATTACCTATAGTCTTGGCCAGGGCTCTCAGCTCAGTAAGGCAGTCTTGCTCTATCTTCTCGCGGCTGTTCTTTGGCTCTGTTCCAATCTTAACAGCATCTGCACGTTTTCTCTTGCCTTGGATTGGTAATTCAATCTAAAAAGTCAAATTCACAAACAATGAAATAAAACTCAATGACTTATTTCTGCAAACGAGACATGAGTCGAATTCAGAGTACCAAATATGTACAAACATAATTATTAAAGACACTAATCTTATTTGAATGGACTGCAATCATATTACATTCAAGAGAGTAAAAACATAACTGCATTAACAACAGATTGGAAATGAATCCATATAAACTCCCACGGAATGAGTAACCCCTTCCCCAAAGCAGGTCAGGAATCAACAGTATTCACAAAACTTATGAGCACTTATGACATGAAGACTCATTTATCCAGCTCCAGATCAAAGCATAAGAATTTCGAAATTAGCAAGTTCTAGTTAGGAGTTTGAATTTTCTTTACAAAAGTGACAACCTTGATGAATCTAGAAATGTGAAAATGACAGCACAAAAAAAGTTATTTTTAAATTGGACATACGAAAAAAAGAAGTTCATTTTCATTCAAAAACATACAAATTAAGTTTTCACCTTGATCTGATTGCGCATAAGGTCGGCAGCTCGAGGTCCCATCCTGATGTAGCAGACTGTGTGATCCATGGCAGTGACCTGCAGGTCCTCCTTGAGGATTCGGTCTATGACCAGCTTACGGCAGAGGCGCTCTGCATCATTGCGAGTCCAGTCTTTGCCACGAGCGTGAAGTGCCAGCTTGGAGTGCCCCAAACTTTTGATCTTGCTATTTTGAGAGCCTGAAAAGACAACAGAAATACTCTTAAAGGATGGTTTCTAAGCCTGTGGTAAAAAAATCCCACTTGAACGAGTTTGTATTTTCAAGTTCTTTTTAAAACAAATTTTAGTGGTCCACAGAGAATATTTTACAGATAACTGTGGAAGCTATAATTTTTTTGAGTATAACTATAGGGAAAAACCATACGAAAATCTGAAACGTAAAATATTTTCTTAAAAGTCAAATCTTTTCCAAAAAATCAAACAACCATTCTTTGTCTGAAGAAAAGATATACAAAGAACAAATAGGGATCGTTACCTTTGAATATTTCTAAAATATGAATGAGAGTGTAATTCCCATGAGGCGTATTCAACTCCCGAACACATTTCACAATCTCTTTGGCATCTTGAGTCACATCACGTAAGTTGAAGGAGTCCTGGCAAAAGTAGAGAAATAATTTTAACAAGTTACACTCATATCTGCCTCAAATGCCCTTCACAGCAAGAGCTGTCAACCAAAAAAAAAAAAAAAAAAGGAAAGATAGAACAAAAAGTAATGATAAAGAGAAAAGAAATAATAACATTGTGATCCAAGTTTTAAATTGCTGTACAGATCTTGGGAGCCCAGGTCACCTTCTATTTAAAAAATAGTCAGCAGCATTTCCTAAATATTGTTGTAAAGGGAAGCTGTTTATAAACTTAACAAACCATTTCTTTTACTGTTAATGACAAACTTAAAATTTTATCCCATCATTCTCAAATTCTAAAAACACTGACAAAACAGGATGGGAAGACAGTACAATTTTACATTTTCAACTTTATTACAAAAAGAAAAGTGAAATGACATTTCTGAAAAACAAAAGTGCACTACTGGCACATCAATTTTTAAAATATATTTTCATATGAGCCCTACTAGACTCAAATAGGTCAGGGGGATGGGGGCAGAGTACTTGGCCCACTGCTAATAGTGAAGGAGAAGGGAGGAAAGAAAACAGCTGATAAACCAGAGTAAAAATCATACTGATAACCCTGGGATGTGTTTTCATGTAACAAGTGTTTCACAACCGTAAGGTCATGGATTCGAATACCGTCCGGGTCCCAACGTTGTGTCCTTGGGAAAGGCACTTTACACAAATTTTGTTCACTTCACCCTGGAGGTAATAAGTGCCCGGCTGTAGACAGCGAAAGATCTCATAGGTTTGTTAGAGTTTGAGAGCACGCAATCCGCAGTTCTGCCGCAATCTGACAAAACGCCTTAAAAAAATTTAACAGCAGTTTCGAGAAAAATACGGGTTTTTTTGGTCAGCGCAACCATTGAAAAATAGAGTCATTCCGAAGTTTGAATTGTAATTTGTAAAAAAAATAGTCTCAGTTTCACTTTGACTTTTTTCACAAAAGCAGGATAACTGGTCAGACTTTCAATTTAGCAAATTATAACAAAATTGGGTTGCAAAATAAACAAAAGGCGTTTTGTCAGTTTACAGCAGAGTTTACATTGCATGCTTTCCCAGGTAGCCGAGAATGTTTCTGAGTGTTCTAGGATCTACTGGGGTAATAATAGTTGTAAGGCACATAGCGCATGCTCTAGAGCGTTGATATGCCCTATATAAATGCTATTATTATTATCATCATTATTATTATTATCAAATAAGGCATAAAACAGAAAGGCAAGAAAAATTCTTAGCTTTTACTTTCGACTTAACACAGGACAATGTCAACTGAAATAAGGCTGGCCCAAGTTTATAGTCCTACTAGACAAAAAGAGGTGCTTGAAGGAAAGATGTGGGGCAGGAGAGCCAGAGGAAGGCAAAGAATAACATGGATGGACAACATAAGGATATGGACTGGCCTGGATATGGCAGAATGTACAACAGCAACTCGCTATCGTGAAAGATGGAGGGTCATTACACGTCAACCTCTCAGTCAGAGATGACACCTCCAGGTGGACACAAAACATTGATTTCAATGGTCAGATGAAAGAGCAAGATTGGGAAAAGAGTGAAAAAAACAACAACAAACAGAGGCTATACACCAATATAAATAACATCCTTTATACTCATCAAAACCTATCAGTAGCAGCTTGATTTTTCTTCTTCTTGATTGACCATACTTGAAGATAGGTATCTATCATGGCGTTCATATGACCTTATGCAGTTGCGAGCGCCATAAAACTCTTACTAAAACTAAAAACTAAACTAGGTATCTATCATATATACTGGGTTGTCCTGGAAAGTTCCTCTGTCAGCCAATATAACTTCTCCTGATGTGCCAATGGGGTTGGCCATTTTCCATATCTTGAGGCTCTGCCTGTCCAACCAGCTGGATAAAGACACAATGTTGTGGCCTTATTTCCCATCCTGATTCTGTAAGCAGTATTAGGAGCTCACCTTTGAGTGGCAGTTGTCGCAGACAGCCCCAGCAAAAGAGGCACACATGGCACGGTCAAAGCTGCATTCTCCAAAGTACTGCAGGAGCTGACACCTCCGGCAGTCCGTCACATTTTCGCAGTATCCCACCATGGCAAACAGGTTGTCTATGTGCACACGCTTGGAGTCAAACGTCGCGCTCTGATCCACTGAGAGTAAAGAGAAAACCAACAAATGGTAGTTTTCGCAGAGTTGTAGTATCAGGCAAGCTAACACAAAACAGCCACTTTGTACGTACCAGGATCAGTCACAAATAATATTCTAAACTGAAATGAAGTTTGAGCTTGAGTTAAGATGAGCACATTGACACACAAATGGGTCATTGGTGAAGCATTGAGGTGAAATCAGATCGAAGACACCGACATTTTTCTGCTCGTTTGGCAAATCTTTATTGAATTTATGTTTTTTGTTCAACATCTTTTAAGTCTATTTAAAACCATATTTCTGTGTTGATTTTACCGCAAAATGCTGATTAAAGATTAAAAAAAACAACTCTCAATCTTTGGAAGTCACTTAACTCTGGTGGCCATTTTCTAGCTAATTTTATCTTTTGAGACCAGGCGACATCCACCTCCTTCAATCTCAAATATCTCAAATTTGTTTCCATTGAAAGCAAGACAAATGAATGAGCCTTAGGATGATACCAATAACTCTATATGCCAAAAAAAAACCTGACGAGCACCTGATCCCAATGCGCTGTGACACATTTAGCCCTGGGAAAGAGCAAGACCAATAGAAAGAAATTGCAGAGCAAAAGAAAAAGGTAACAGAGGGCGCATTAGTATATGGCACGCCAGTTCAGCTGGCGCACGGCATTGCTTGGTTGTTTACTGACACAATACCACAAATCCTAAACCCCTGTCATTCCATCTCAATTATAATCAAACTCTATTACAAAGAGTTTTTATTTCTATACAGTCAAAATTTTTTTAAAAAATGGATTAAATATGAATGAAATTATAGGGAAGTTTGTGATACTTAAAAACTGGACATCAAACTTGGCTGCCTTTAAATTGTAGGACTCCCTTCTTGTCTCATCTACCCTGAATTCTCTCCCCACCATCCCCTCTTGGCTGACCCTCCTCATGTATGACAAACTGTTAAAGAATCAGCAGAAATGAAAGTCTTACAAGGTTGCTGTAGGATCTCCTTCCCTTCCTAACTCACCCGTCCAAAAGGTAAGTAGTGGACGACACACCCATGTTTCAAGACAAGACTTTAAAACTGCTTGTTTGAGAAAACAGAAGCACGTTGACACACAAACTGTCATTCAGTGATATTAAAAAGCCAGAAATACAGAAAAAAACTACAGATGGCAACACAGAAGTAGTAGCTACCACTGTTTTAATACTACAACAAAACAGGCACTTACGCTCTATCAGTTTCCGAATTCTCTTCACATCTGAATAAGTATAGAAGAGAATACAGTGTGCGATCATCCCATCTCGTCCTGCTCTGCCCGCCTCTTGGTAGTATCCCTCCATAGACTTGGGCAGTGAGTAGTGGATCACGAAACGGACATCTGCCTTGTCAATGCCCATCCCAAATGCAATAGTGGCACAGATGATCTAGCAAAGAAAATGAACCAAGTAAGCTTTAAAAAACCCCCCCACAGAAATATCATTAGAGGCGTAACAGCGTTGCGGTCTCACAGCAGGTCAGCATGTCAATGGTCATGTACAAATAAAAATACTAAACGGTGGATTAGAAAGTAATGGAAGTTGTCATTTAACGGTTAAGATGTTGACTCCAGTCATAAAAGCAAAACACATAATTAATCTATAATATGTCTACTCTCGAACCAACCACAGGAGTTTCATGTGACCACACTCTGCCATCCTGTTCATCAGGGCTAACCTTCCATCAGTGAGCTACAGCAGGGCTGCTTACCTCAAAGTTTCATTTTTAGAAAAATTTAGGGTCAGTTTCAGTATTCAGGTATTTTGGCCCTAAATCAGGTAGTACAAAGACAAAGAAGGGGAAAAAAAGACAAAGAAGGGAAAAAAAAAAAAAGACAAGCCATACCCCAGTACAGGTAGTTACCATTGAGCGGGCTAGCTTTTCGAGATATTAGGTAATTCGATTTTAAAAATTCGCGCCTGCACCCACATATAAATGCCCTCGAAGCAACTGAAATTTAGAGCTTTTCAAGGGTTGAAAACAGTATGTCTCCACTGTCACCCTTTGTCATCGCACCATTAACAGTACGCAAATTTGGGAACACAGTCGCCAAACCTGTAATCTACACTGCTTATCCTCCTTTGACATGTTCATTTGTCCCATGTCACAATCCTCCAGCATTCCTTCTATTTTTTTTTCTTTTCATTTTAGCATCAATTTTTTGCACCACGGCCTCATCCCTCTGCCATAGAAACCTCAAACTGACAATCTCTATAGATCTAGACAGGTTTCAAAAAGTTTCTGTCACTATTTAGTTTTCTTGAGCAACGCACAGAATTTCCAGCCGAGTGAAAGAAAGGAAGGAAAAAGATTAGATATCGCGATTAGCCAGATTTTTGCAGAAATGCATGTGAAAATGTATTGCCGACCCAGACGCAATGGATGCATAAATGACAAATGGTCAAGTGTACGAAATGCCACAGACACGATTATGTGCAACAGTAGGCCTACAAATGAAACTGTTTTCTCTCCACCTACCTTGCAGCCGTCTTCATTGAGCCAGCGCTCCTGTACAGTGGCTCTCTTGTTATCGTCCAGCCCGGCATGGTACGAGTTAGCCAGGAGACCAGCTTTCCTCAAATCCATGGCCACATTGTCACATTCCTTTCTGCAAAAGCAAAGAGGTTGGGAATCCCATAAAACCCACCAAATTCTTTAGGGAGTTTTAGTTAAGTTTCAGTTTAATATCAGAGCTGCCAACCCCACGGGCCACAAAAGTGTAAGATCTTAGCTAAAAAAGTGTAAGATTGTAACAAAAAAAAAGTGTACAATATAACAAATATCACTATTTTGACACACACGCAATTAAAATTCTCACAAAAATTAAAAGAAAAGCCAACTCGCAATACAAACTCGGTGGAAGTAGGCCTAAACAAAACGAAATTAGGTCAAAATCAATCAAGGGAAGTCACTGTGACGGTGTGAGTGTCTTCGTCCAATAGTACATTCGCCATCATAGGGGCCTATCAATAATAGATTGGACTGCTGGCGATCGCGAATCAGGGTGACAAACGGAGCAAGATTTTGTTCCTACGATCAATTGGATCGAGCAAAAGTCGTACATTTCGGCAAAGTGGTGTAAAATCTTGCGATCGCCCAAAAAGCTTACAAATACGCTTTTTTGGCGTAAGGTTGGCAGCTCTGTAATACTCTACTGCACAGTGACAAAGTTATTTCAAATGTAGACTGTTTGGTTCTTACAACATACCAAGCCAGAAAAAAAACATTGGAAAGGAAATATGAAGACAGTTCTTACTCTACTTAAATATGAATCAAAACCTGTGAGTAACAAGTGAAATAATAAAATGTTGACAGGTATAAATGTAGAATTTAACCACTATATAAGTGTAGAATCTAACCACTTTGCTTGAAATTAGTTTACAAAACAACTCTTCATATTCTGTTTCAGAAACGTACATGGCTTAACGGTCAGGCTCTTCGCTATGCACGCATACACAGGAATTCGGTGATTATGTAGAAAAAGTTTATTTTATCAGTTTTTCTGCTGGGAAGCTGCCATGTCCCACTGTACTATGCCCATTGCACTGCTGATAGGCAGGGTCAGGCATCCTGCTTTTTAAATGCTTTAAAAGGTGATGGAGTGTGAAATATCTCAGTAACTTAGGTGCTTTTCATATTTCCCAAAATAAAAGGGCAAATATATGAGGTCAACAAAAAAGCTGTAAAAAATTAAAAGAGGAAAAGAAATCAATGAATTTCAAAGTCATATGCAAAAGAATGCTCTGACGTCTTCTTTGGAATTGATTTCAACCCCAGCACTAGAACAAACCTTGAGAAACAATACACAATGCCGCAGTCATTACGGAACCTGGACTGGATCATCTGGATGACATCTGTTGTGGCATTCGAACACTTTTTACTCTGAACACTATATTTCAAATTCGGTCGATTGAAACTCTGCATAAACCTGTAGGGAGAAACAAATGAGCACTGAGCTGTCTTTTCACAAAATTTGTTTAAAATCCGATCTTCATATATGCAGATCTACAGACCTGCCACTCTATGAAATCTAAAAATCAGGATTTTAGAGTTATAAAAAAAAAAGGACCTAGTGAAAAAACGGCATATCAGTCATAAGGGGCACTGGGGAAGAGGGGGTGGGGGTGGTCCTGGTTCCCTTTTATGAGTCAAGTATGCAAGACAAAGCTTTTTGAAAACTGAAAAACAGAATATATGAACTCGAATCGGAGTTGGAAAGAGTGGGGGAGCGCAGGTTGCACTAAAGCTGAAACTCTCGTAGTCTTGAAAATAGCTGACATATAACTCTAATCATCCAGGAAAAAAGCCAGTGTTTTCATACAGTTACAACATTTGACTTCCATCGCATATACACTCAAGGCTCCCCCTACCCCCCCCCCCCCGAAAAAAAATCGCCCCAAGGTTGTTCATTTTTGTTGTTGTTATACCTTTCCCCTCAATTAGTACCAGTATCACGGCACCCACTTTAAGCCCAAGTGGCAAACAATACCCACCCCCCCTCTCGTCCACACTGGGCAAGTCCCGAAAAACACCTCGACCAATGCGACTGGTGTGAATGAACTTTGTTGACCCCGACGGTCCCTGACACACACGCTACTCACCACATGTATGAAGTCATGTCATGTGATGCGAATGAGCGTTTGAAAGTTCCACTGAAAGGTGTTGATGATGGGCCCGACTAACCAGAACTCAAGACAAAGCTTGCTTTTAAAGCAAAGGCAGAACAACAAATAGATTATTCTTAGGCCCATGTCATAATCGTTACAGTAATGAAAACACCACAGGAGAATTCTGGGTTATAAAAGTGAAAGTAGATCTAGAGCGTATTCAAGTGAGAATTCAAAATCGATATTACATCGACTTTAGTTGAAATAACGTGCGTGAGGCAACTACTAGATTCCGTGTAGATGCTTTAGAAAATAGCGTTCCAAGTTCCTGGCGATAAAAAGTCTAATTGGTGCTTCCAAGCAAAAGAGATTGCAGAACTTTTTATATTTTTTTTTAAGAAGCGGACGCAACGACAAAAAAATTTGGATACTGGCGATCGAAATCGGGAAAATCAGGAAGCTTGAGATTTGGGGCAAAAAATCGGGATGAGTGGCAGGTCTGAGATCTATGACCTCTACACACAAATAAATTTTAGCATCATCCAATATTCGGCACAGACAATTGAAGAAAAGTCTATTTCCTCTATAGTCAGTCTCACATATGTACAACAAACATTACGTCAGAATGACTTCCCTATGATTGGGAAGGACAGAAACAACAGCTGTAAAGAAGTGGGAAACATATTTACTGTAAAGCAAGACACTACATTCAAACATAAAATTAATATTACTGCAGTTTTAAAAATAAAAAAGGTGATGATAAAAAAAAAAAAGTCACACCATTTTGGATTGTTCATGTCAAGCTGATGGATGATGTCTCTGCGCACACGTGGAGTAGCTGTGGCAGTGAGAGCCATTGTAGGAACACCTGGGAAACGCTCGCGCAGCAAATTCAACTTCTTATAGTCCGGACGAAAGTCATGGCCCCACTGCAATACAAACACATAGTTGATCAACATCATTGCCAAAGTACAAAATGACATCACTTCTTAAATGTAAAATTATATTGTATTTTTCGAGAAAATGAAATCCCTCTAGTCTTATTGCAATGAATTCAGCACATGGTCAAAAGGGGTACAAAAGGCACCAATGTACCAATAATTGGGAAAGAAAGAGTTCATAGCCAATGTACCAATAATTGGGAAAGAAAGAGTTCATAGCCAATGTACCAATAATTGGGAAAGAAAGAGTTCATAGCCAATGTACCAATAATTGGGAAAGAAAGAGTTCATAGCCAATGTACCAATAATTGGGAAAGAAAGAGTTCATAGCCAATGTACCAATAATTGGGAAAGAAAGAGTTCATAGCCAATAAGAAATTTTACAAAAATTTTTTAAAATGGATTTCAAGATGAGTCATCACTGTAATCACAATAATTCTCAAGCTACACTAGAGTAATCCATCTTCAGGAAAAACATTCCAGACTGTTACTATTGTTACTACAAAGCTAGCTTTCTCACATGAGGAAAGCAAGTATATAAAAGGGGTATATAAAAGCCATTCAGTCAGCAAGGGTCATCAGAGTAGAATCCATGCACAGTGGTTTCCAGCTAATAGAACCAATGATAGTACATAACAAGATGGGCCACTTCTCTCTTTGAGCCAATTAAAAAAGTGTCCTCAAATTTTGGTGGCGCCCTCTTCACAAAAGCGCACTCTTTGCGAACAGAGTTACCCTACTTGAGTTTTTAAAAATCAAAGTGAAACTAGCAAGTTTTGGGATAAATTTCAGAAGAACGCTTTTTAAAAATGGTTACACTGACAAAAATCCTCTTCCGGAGGAAATTGTGATGGTTTTCTTCGTTTAATTTGACTTTAGAATGAAAGGCAAGAGGTCATTAAAATAAAAAAAACAACTAAAAGTCCGCACTGAACGTACCCGAACTGCTGATGAACAGCAGTCGATCTGCGCACGCAAGGAGGTGCTATTCCTATTCTTCTTCTGGAAAAACGAAAGAGAGCTTCAAAACAGACTGCAGCGCCATCTGAAGCAAAGAGCATACTTCCTGTGGACACTTTTTTGGCTGAGTGGCCCATCTTGTTATTCACTATCTTTGATAGAACGCACCTTGGGTGACTAGAAAAGCTTGCCCTTATGCCACCGGAACGTGTTATTAAGTGAAATTTGAAGGGGAGTAACCTGTAGTAAGTACTCTGTCTAATTTTATTGATTATTGGGTTGTGAGTTGCATTAGTGAGCTAAGCTCGCCCCGTGGTGAGAAGTTTTTTCTATGCTGAGCGATCACAGACACAGACTGTCATAATTACTGCATAATCCTCTCACACTGTCTGCCCGCCACGCATGGCCAGGCACAGGCTCTCTTCATTACATCGCACAATTGTCGCACACTATGTCCCTATGTCTTTTTCTCCCTGGCAAAGCTGCAATTTCAAGTTATAAAGGAAGGCAATTGGTGTTTGCTATGCTTCCATACTTACGAGTGAAATGAGTCATTCTTATGGATGATCTGTTTTGACACTGGCACAGGAACGATAATGCTATTAGATAGAGTTGTCCATTTGAAAAGTGCACTTATGAATGATAAATTTAATTATAAATGAAAAATTTGGTGCCGCACTGCAGAGTTCTTTGGAGAGGATTATAGTTTTACCATGAGTGCTATTAGCTGGAGAACACTGCATTCACTGCTCTTATAAATGCTGTAGGATTTTATACAATTTTTATATTCAACAGCCATCACTAGTATGACAGAGCCAAGAGGCTGGACACCCCTAATGAATGAAAGTTATACCACCCCTTAGGGTAAAAGAACCACGGTCATCTGCATGGTAATCCAGCATGAGAACAGAGCTGTCCAAATATTTTGAAACTAATCAAATAAACAAAAATGTAGCACTATACCTTCAAAAAATGAGCAACATGTTTACCTGACTGACACAGTGAGCTTCGTCAATGACAAACCGGCTCAGCTGCTGTCTCCTGTGCAAATTTCCCAGGCAATTTAATAGCTTCCCACTGACCGAGAGCTACAAAATAGAAAAGTGACGGAATAAAACAAGATTAAGATTAGCTTTATTTTGGAGAGAGTAGAATGGCACTTGCAAAATACAGAGGTCATACAAGTCTTGAAGATTAAAGGTTTACAAGAGTAATGTGGTCTAATTCCCTGCGATTACCTGGCAAGCCACAAGAATGTGAAATGAGTGAACAAACTCAGTGTAGCCTAGTGAGTGTAGGAAAATAAAGGCGCACGGGGGGGGGGGGGGGGGGGCATATAAAAAGGTGCGAAATTTGAACCGGCCTTCCGAGCCGCGACGTATGCTGAGTAGGGATCGACGCGACTGGTGGATTGACGCAGAGGATGGAGCTCCAAACCTGTAAACCCACACACATCGTTCCCGCTCGAAACTGTACGTCGAAGAGAGAGAGAGATTGGTTTGAGGCGGGGCATCAGGACTGTTTTGAATATCCTCCCCATGTTTTGCGTTCATTATTATCATGATGGGTTAACCGGGATTGTCTTCCCCACGTTCTGTGTTCATGATTGTTATGATGGGTTAATTAACCTGGGGTGACTTGTGGCTTGAGCATCTTACGATGGTGCTTTTGGCAGTTCAACAAGTAAAGCATCAATCTACGTTCGTGGTCCGTAATTGATTACCGCAACGTGTATTCTTTTTATGTGGAGTGTTGGTTTTCACTGTACTGATCAATGAGATCAAGGGGGCGTGTGTGGTCTTATTCGCTGCGATTACCTGGCAAGCTTTTAGTTTAGTTTTGTTTTAGTAGAGGCTTTACGGTGCTCGCAACTGCATCCTGGAAAGCCACAAGAACATGAAATTAGTGAACAAACTCAGTGTAGCCTAGTGAGTGTAGGAAAATAAAGGCGCACGGGGGGGGGTATATAAAGAGACGCGAAATTTGAACCGGCCTTCCGAGCCGCGACTTATGCTGAGCAGGGATTGACGCGACTGGTGGGTCGACGCAGTGGATGGAGCTCCAAAACCTGCAAGACCCACACACATCATTCCCGCTCGAAACTGTAAGTATTGCACACAACCATAGATAACGAGTAGAATCTAGATCTAGGATTAGATCTAGCCCTTGTCATTTCATTACAAGTAACATACAAACAAAAAAAAGGACAGATGAGGACGACATTTACAAGAGAAAAAGGGAAAATTTAACAGCTGCTCTAAACAAGTTTCAGTAGTCCACCTTCAATCACACAGAGTACCTTTTCTGGAGTGACATAGATCAGCCGATATGCAGGCTTTCTCTGATACAAGCCACTGTACACCAAAGAATCGCCATCTGTATCACCTGAAAGGTTAGCTACTGGTATCTGAAACATAAAGAATTTTAAAGACGATAACAAAGCAATACAATCATAATGCATCTATCAGAGTCTGAAGTTGGAAAGTGAGGACTCTACACAATGTTTCCAGACAGTACTTAAATTGATAGTTAAGTTAGTCCTTAATCATAGTTCTTATAATGTGATACACACATCATTATCCATTGTGCTGTGATAGTATGAATGCTTGCTTATGTGTTAGCGTTCATAGTCTAAAGGGTTTATGTATGCATGTTCATTCACTTGTGCTACGTGTTGAGAGGAAGGTATTGTAAAGCACATAGAACTGAATTGTACAGGAGTACGCCCTATCGAAATTATTCGCATTATTATGATTACAATTCAAAATAACACTCCTCACACGGCTGCCCAACCACGAGTGCATGATTTAGTAATAAAAAAAAGAAAAGAGTAAATTGAACTTTAGATTCTTCATATACACAATGTTTTGTGTTTTCACCGTGTACAGCATATTTATGGGAAATAGGTATTTGAATGTGATGAAATCATCATTCATCGACAATCGAGAGGTATAGTATGTAACGGTTACCTCAAAATTGAGGACATAGAAAATATAAGAAGGCTTTTCCATTTTTCAAGCAATTTCTTTGATATTTGGTAAGATCATCAACTTCTACAATACAAAACTTTTGTCAACAAGAATATTGCATATTTCAATTAGTTTTGTTTTAGTAGCTTTTTTTATGGTTTTTAGGCGGGAAAAAGTGCAGATTTTAGGGGAAAAGTAAAAAAAAATTCACAGAAAAAGCTATGAAGATTATGCTTAAGTGATGTTGGCAAGATGTTGCAATATAGTTGCAAAGGCATGTTGCAAAACTTGAATCCCGAAAGTCAAACAATGTGGAAGCCTCAGCATTTTCAGTAAATAAAACCTTACGAAATGAGATAACTAATGTAACTTATAAATGGTCGCTCTTAAGGACAAGAGGGCTAACTCTGATTTCAGGGGTTTTCAGAAATCTTGACCTACACCAAAAGTGGGCATTGCACTACCTATAGGAGAAGTTTGGTTTCGTTGGTGTGTATACGGTATTTGTTATAGAGAAAATCACCTTGAATTTTAAAGAAATTGTAGACTTTTGAAAGTTTTAAATGGGCTAAGCCAAAAAAAGGGCTGACACCTCAAGTGAAGAGTTCACCGCATGTCCCAGTTGAAAATGACCCCAAAGACTGTGATGATATTCTCATATCAGGTAATTTTTTTCCATCAAATTGTTTCTGTACTGTATCAGTTTTCACTTGAGTACTGTTCAACATAATAGTACCAATCTGTTTGGTAGAAAATGCTTAAAATGTAATGTTCGCATGGATAGGCTAGACCACTTGACCCAATGATAAAGTTGACAAGCTTGGTGGGTTAGCCCCCTGTACAGGGGATAGACCATTTGTATAATATACTTAACTTCAATACAGGAATAGTCCAGATATAAAGGTATGCCTTATTTTGGATGGAATGGCCCATTTTGTCCCAAGATACCTTACTTTGAACAAAACTGAGGATTTTTAACTCAGATGTGAGAGAAAGTTTTGTTGCAGGGATGTGAGACATGGAACGCATCTCAGACTTGAATAAAGAGGATCCAGGTTTTCTTGAACAAGTGTCTAAGGAAGTTATCGAGGATCAGATAGACATACAGAGCCACCAACGAGGAATTGTTAAGGAGAACAAGACAGAGCCCAGTCAGAGATGAAGTGGGAAGAAGGCGGTGGCGATGGATTGGATACTCTTAGGAAGTCAGGCACCTGAATAACAAGGAAAGTGTTGGATCGGAATCCACAGGGTAAAAGATCAAAGGAAGGACCCCTTGGAGCCGGGAGAAGAGTCACAGAAATGAATGTACAGAAAAGTGGGAAGACATCGAATAACACGAAGAGGCTAGCCTAGGATAGGGAAAGGAGGAAAATGTTTGTGTGTGGTCTATACTCTGATCCAGGGTGAGAAAGGCATTGATGACGGTGATCATGATGATGATGACACTGAAGACGGTCGTAACAGCAAACATATATGTTGATTTTTAAAAAGTGCCCCATTTCAGTAGCACCTTCCCTTATTAAGAAATGATGTGTCGTAGCCTGTGCCTAGGTCAGATGGATGGCCAGCGCACTTGTGGCTGTAACTAGGTATGTCTAGGATGTGGGGAGAGGCACAAGTGTTCTGGGTGCAGATCATCAGCAATAATGCAGAGGCATCACAATCATTTTCTTTTCCTCCCTCCCCAGCAACAGAACAACGATACACTAGCTTAGACATTCGAGAACCTCTTAAAGAATTACAGGCTGGTCTGTGGAACCAAACATTCCTGTTTTCTTGACCCCTACACTGCAACGCAACTTGTTGTTCACATGGCTATACTGCATTCGGATTCAACTAGATTGAAGGCCAGGCTCGACGATTTCGTGATATCCGCGTTTCGCTGCAACAGTTCAGAGCAAACCAAAGTGGGATATATATAATACCATCCCAGCAGACAGACAGAAATGATCAAATAACGTCCTCGCTCAGAAATCTAATGAATGTCTGCTACACACCATCACACCCGTCAGAGAGATGCTGAATAGCTACCAAAAAGAAAAACATCAGGGTAAATTGCAGTAAGGCTTTAAAAAAAAAAAAACCCCTTAGATTTATAATGAAAATTGACTCACATCCCGAGAAAGAAGTTGCTGTGTCTGATCCTGTATCAGAGCTTTGAGAGGGGAGACTACGACAGTCACTCCCTCGAAAACCACAGCTGGGAGCTGATAGCATAAGCTCTTGCCACCACCTAGTGGAAAAATAACAAAATTTTTAACAGACTGCACATTCCAATGTACTAATCCACAAACAGGTTATTTGTTTTATGTTTTAGTTACAGTTTTACAGCACCCACAACACAATTAAGTCTTTTAAAAGCTGAAAATTAGAGGTGTTAAAAGAGAAAATCAAACACAAGAAAGAAGAGGGAGAGATAAAGATTATAGATGTTTTGTTTTAGTAAGGTTTTACGGCGCTCGCAACTCCATAAGGTCATATGAGCGTCAAGGGGTGGATGTCAACAGAGAAGTCCAAATGGGGAATCAGGCTTACTCTGCTCACCTCTCTAGCCTCAACAGCACAAAGTCTGCTTTGACTATCAAGGCACCCCAGAAAGGGCAGTTCACAAGAGAGTGACAAACGTACAAAAGAAGTAGAGGAACAATGATGATAGTAAGGATGAGAAAAGAAAAAGCAGCAGTTCCCCCTATGTTGTTCCGGCACAGTATGAGCATGACATTGATAAATCAGCTCATTTACAATTCTGCTGTGCAGAAGAACATGTTAATAGCTCCCTTTGGGAATGGCCTAAAGACACTTCAGTCACTACCACAGCCCGGGGGGGTTGTATAGATGTTTGATAGGAAAGAAGGAGCAAACCACACCAGAACACCTGCCAACCACCCACCCACAAAGGTTAAGGCAAGAAAAATTTAGCACAGTCAGTTCAGTTACCCTGATACA
Source organism: Aplysia californica (assembly GCF_000002075.1). NCBI lineage: Eukaryota > Metazoa > Mollusca > Gastropoda > Aplysiida > Aplysiidae > Aplysia > Aplysia californica. The sequence continues at coordinate 791,117 of NW_004797452.1, forward strand.
AACACAAGACTTCAGAAAAAAGAAAGAAAAAGGGGGAAAAAAACACCCTATGCTCACAGCTCTGACTTCAAAATTTTCATGGAAAAAAGGTTAAATGGTATGGGTTTAACGCCCCTATCAACACTATTAGGTTATTTAAGAGGTAGGACCTCCGAGTTTAACTTCTATCTCCTAAAGGACTGAGCCAAAAAATGGGCATTTTGTGTAAAGTGCCTCTCTTTTTTGTCAGACCGAGCTGAGGCTACTGAGGCCACCAAAATTTAAATGTGGATAAAGTGGCATAGACAGTGTTAGTAACAAAATAAAACAACACCAAAAACACTTTCAAGCCAAAGCTAAAGAGAGAAAACAACATGTAGTACATTGTATCACTAACCAGTATTTTCATAGACCAACATTTGGAATCCCCAAAAATGAGTTCACAGAACTTGAAAATAGCCAAAATATATCAATAATACCCTCTGAATTTTGCATTCCCTGGCATAAAGATGGGTCTTTCCTTACGCAAGCAAAGAGAACAATTTCAAAAAGACATAATGCACAAAGACATAAAATAAAAGCAGGTGTGTCCTAAAGAAACATATATTCAGGAGGTTTGCTCCATGAACAAAACAGTCTGATGCCAAAGATAACCCAAAAAGTGCACAAAGAAGGGTCACCTAGTCAAAGGAGAAACTTCGGTAACTTGTTAATTGAATTTTAACCCCCCCCCCCCGCACTGACATCCTAACAGCAAAGCATAACATTAATAAACATAACATGCCAGAGACAAATACAAGTTTGTCACATTCCATTGTTTACTGTACTTTTAACCACCCTATTAAACAAACAAATTGGTTCTTTTATCAGCAAGGCAAAAATAGTTGACTAAAACAACATCTTGATGAGAGAAAATAAATCCTGAAGGCCATTACAAATGATCAAACTTTGTTTTGATTCAAACACTTAACTTTCATATATCTTGGTCAGCTTTGCTAAATTCCACATCATTCAAACATTTCAATAGTTTTCGGGAAAAGATGCATCCCCTATTAAGTTGTTATAGAAGTAGTGAAAGAGAAAGAGAGGAAGGCAGAGAAGGAGATGGGAGGACAACATTATAGAGTGGACAGGAAAGACGATGGGTGACAATCTGAGGAGAGTAGAAGACAAAAATAGATGGCGAGAGCTGGTTTACCAATGCAGTGGTGCCCCCATGGTTGCCCCAACAACGGGACAGAAGAAGAAGAAGAGGAAATATGGTACAGGTGGGTGAAAGAATAAAGTAGTAAAATGCAGTACCAGTGGGACTCAGCATAACGTGAAAAAACATACCAGTGGGCATGAGTACAAAGATGTCATGGCCCAACAAGGCAGCGTTGATGGCCTCCAGCTGGTTGCGCCTGAATTCTTTGAGACCAAACACCTCCTGGAACTTGTCCTGCAGCTTCGTGCTGTGCTCAAACTTGAACCCGGCAAATTCCGAGGAAGCTCCATCGTCGTGGTCACTGGAGCTGAACACAGGGATGTAGGTAGAATCTGCCAGATGGAATAATCTATATATATACTGTAAAATTGTGTTTTTGTGATTTTAAGAAACTTTAAAGGATACACGATGTGCTCACTTTATTTTTTAACAAAGACCCTGTCATTTTGGTATGTTATATATACTGAACTGTAATGTCATGAAGCCCTATGAGATATACCTCAAAATAATAAAAAATGTGACTCTGTCTTTTACTTTTTCCCTCATGTAGTCTTCATATGGAAATAAAATGTTCTATGAATGCTCGGAATACCTTGCAAAAAAAAAAAAAAAAAAAAAAGACTGGGAAGGAAACCATCAAAAACAAAAAAATATCAAAACACCAAAAGCTACAATGAATACAACTGTGAAAGAACAAGTGGTCAAATGGGGCTGGCAATACCACATGATCTTAGTCACTTGCTAACAATCACCCATGGACCAAAGACGGCACAAGATGACCTTGCTAACAGAATATTCAAAGCTAGACTTGTCAATCATTAATGTCAGGAACATCAAGAGCATATCATTGAGAGAACAGCAGAAAGTTATGCTTTTTTGACAAAATGCGTAAATGATTCTGGGATGAAAGGGGATAGGTAAATGCAAAAAAATTTTACAATGTTTTTTTGCTTCTGAAGATTGGAGTATAAAAAGTAAAGTATAACCTTCCGAGTCTTTGGGGATATGGACAAATCACAGCCAACTATTTCCAATTTCTGAAAGACTTGGCAAGTCTGACTAATTCACTTTGTCCCCCCCCAAACAACAAACAAACCTAAAAGAAACAGGAGCAAACATGTTAAAAATCCCTTGACGGTTCAGGAAAAAGAAAAACTCAAGGCAAAATCTTGTATGAATTCCTATGCAAAAACTGAAGCCTCTCTAGTCAGTATATCAATCACACCTTGGAAAATGACATGTGGCTGCCTGCTAAGCAAGGAATGATTCACGTTCCAATCTTACAGTTAGAACTGTCAGTTACCCCTTGAGCTCTGGAAGGGATAGAGGAGGAGAAGCTTTTCAGCCTGAAAAAGGCTGAAAATTCACACATTTTGCATTTGTGCAGAATATTAACTTTTCACAATATTTTCTATTTTTAAGTTGCGGGTCTTTTGATACAAACTGTAGCAGCTAATGAATGGGCCAAGCAATGAAAAACACACACAACCACATTAGGAAGACAAGGATTAAATGCATTTTTCTTACCTGAGAATCTTTGTTGGCTATTTCTTTCCTGGTCTTCCTTGAAACCATCATAGTACTCATCATCTTCAATGTGGTAACTATTGACCCCTGCTGCAGCTTCATCAACCAGAGAATCAAGCATTTTCTCATCCTCTACATCACGTATGTCAAGAGACCTGGATGAGATGTCATTTACAACTGCCTGCTGCCTTACTTTGGAACCACCTGGCGACAATAGAGAAGGAGCATTTTTCTCCACAGAATTTTTGTTAGGAGAGTTCATTTTCTTCGACACAGATGAATCTGTCTTTTTTAAATGATCAGCCTCTTCAAAGGACTCATCAAAAGCTAGAGCTGCCTCCATTTCTTCATCAAAACCTCTTTCCTCCATATGGGGGTCGTAATAAGCCTCTTCAATGTCAGCATTCTTCTGGAAACTTGGACTGTTTTTCAAGCCACCCATCTCAGAATGTCTTGAACTACTGTTGAGACGAGAGACTGGTGACTGGGAACTATTGCAGCCCAAAGAACTACGAAAATTCGACTGGCCACACATAAGACTTTTGTCATTCATACTATCAAAACTGGTCGTTGCACGCTCGTTGGGTTTTCTGTGTGAAAGTCGTTTGTCATCATAATAGTTTTTGTTAATAGATTCATTCTTGCCTCGGACCATGTCCCCACCACCAGAAGTGTCATAGAAGCTGGCAACTTGTGACCTGGGAGTCTCTGAACTGACAGCAGGACTCTTTGTGGGGCTTTTCTTCAAAGCCAACTTTTTCCGCTTCAGCTCAGTTTTATCAGCTGACAAAAGAGGCGTAGATGCAAGGGGGTGTCCCGGAGATGACTTTCTCCCGAGTGCTGGATTTGACCTCATTTTTCCTTGGAATTTTTTCAGGTCCATTGTGTCTTTTATCTGTTTTCTGCAAAAGTATATAATTACATGAAACATGATGAATATAAATATAACTTGCTAAATGGGAAAAGTATGACGTAAAGTGATCATAACATTTTCAAAATGAAATGTAAGCTGTTAAGGCCTAAAACAGTTATCACAAACCTCAAGAAAGTACTCATACTTTTCAAGGGAAAATAAGAAATATGTGCTTGGAAATAAAAAGCATTAAACACTCTGTCCAAGACAATACAAAATGGTTTATTAAGAGGATATAATGTAATTAAAATGTAAAAAAAACCTCAATTAAGTTCTCCTTTAATATAATTATCTTCGACTGCCAACAGCGTACTCATGTTTAACCTTAAAGCAGAGCATGAATACACATTTTAGGCAATGATTGTTCACTATAAGGATAATATATATTACAAACCGAACTTTAAGAAGCTCCCCAAGGCGACCAAAATCATCCAGCAACAGGTCGAATAAGGTTTTGATGGGAATCTTGTTAAAGATGTCACAAATTTCATCCACAACTCGCAGCAAAATATGCATCAGTTCTACAGCTTCTTCAGGTTTAACCTGTTTAAATAAAATGACACATTTTCAATTTTAAATACACAAAATTTAATAACTTCAACAGAGCTTCAACTGTGCTAAAATTTTTTTTTTTACTGCTATGGACATAGCAACAAAAATCTTAAACCCTTTTGTTTTAGTTTTAATAAGCATTTTATGGCACTTGCAACACGATTAAGTCATAAGTGCCGAAGATTACAGGGGTTACAAGAGAGTAAAAAACACAAAAAATGAGAAGAGATAAGGATGATAGATGTTTGCTTAACCACAACACCCACCAACCACCCGATTTTGAACAATTTAACCTTGTCTCTTGATTGGACACTGTTTCAGTGATGCCATGCTGTTTCCATTTCTTGGAATATATGTATTTTAATAAAACCAGAGACTACTGTCTGTTTCCTTTGCTACAGATGCAACTTACTTGCAACATTATTTTATGTTGCTTGGTAGAAGCTAACAATGGAAAAGACAGAAGATAACAAAGGGTGAAAGTATGGGAGTTTCAAAAAAAATAAAAAAATCCCTTTCTCTTAAATATTCATTTCAAATGACTGCTTTTTCGTGACGATAATGTATGGCTTTCAACAATCATGTCAGAGTGTAGGGTGCAACTGTGTACAACTTACACCTTGAAAGCATTCTTCTTCAATAATCTAAAAAATAAACCAAGAGATTTAAGGATTGCTCCTATTTCTTCCACCGACGGAGTCCAGCAAGTCACACCCTTTCACATTGCCTCCTAAACAATGAACCAAATACATCCATGGACTGAGGTGTGACCCATGAGCCTCTTTAGAAAGGAGAGAATTCTTTGGCACCACCAAATGTGGCCTATAAGCACTAATAAACTGAGAACATGTCCTTTCAGGACATCAGAAATTTAATAAAACAATAATTGAAGAAATAGAAAGTGTCCTTCCTAAAAGGACACAGTTCTTCCATACCTCAGGCTTCCCTTCTTTTTCAAATCCCAGCCAGGGACACTCAACAATATAACATTAGATGACGTAACAGCAAACAAAATTACTGCGAGTGGAATTGGTTTTGGTCTGGTGTATATGATGACCCTCTCAAATTCCTGACTGCCAAATCCGGGGCACTCCTGGGAAATTAGGGACAGCTGGAAAGCCTGATACTTTGATAAACACAGTCAGGCATTGTGACTTACAGTTTGCCGCACAAAGGAAGGTAGATTAAAAAAAAAAACATGTTCAGCTCTACTCACCGTGTTCAGCCCTTTCTTGAGCAGGGGGTGCTGGCAAATATCTTCACATTTCTCTTCCAAGTCTGAAATCAATTAAAACAAATGTGTTTCTTGATGCTTAAGGTAAAGGGGGCCATCCTGTGTATGGTGTTTGCCTCTCAGTTCAAAAGGTATCGGATCAAAATTGTGATGAAAAAATGTTCTCCTCTAAAATGTTCTTTTTATTTCCTTTCCTGTTCCATAGTCCTATTTTTTCTGTTATCTGCCCCCCCCCCCACCAACCCTACCCTGGGCTCCTTTACTCCTGACTCTTTCTACTGCTACTTCTGACCCTGTCTTACTGCTGTCTTTCAGACACACCCCTGATCTTAAAGTAGGTAAGATACAACATAGTATCTAGCCTTCTCGGATAAGAGCGAAAAATCTTGGAGGTCGGGTGTGAAAGTTCCGCAAGTTTTAAGATATCTAGGTGCACCTAAAATAGATAAGAGTAGGCTTCAGCTGCCATCCGAGCAAAATTCAAAATTAATTCCTACCAAAACTGAAAATACTCTAGTCAGTATAAAAGCAGTCTTTTCAAAATCAGAATGTGGCTGCCTGAAGGCGAGGGGCCATACTAAGCAGGAAAAACGGTCTCATACGTAAAAGTCAGTTGCGCTGCAGGTTGAAGAACCAGCAGTCAACTATCCCTCAGATCTAGTGGAGGAAAGCAAAGAAAAAGAAGAAAGCTTAACGTATATTATTATTTGTGTTATTGCGGTAGCTCATTAACAAGTCTATTTGTACTTAAATGAATACTAAAAACTGGATTTGAATCATGGTGAAAACTAATTAAAAAGTGAATCTACACCACTACGAATGCTCATAAATGAGTAACCTTGTCCTTCTGTAGCTGTTCAATTAAAAAAAAAAAAACTTTCAGGAAAAGTACTCAAAGCAAAGTGAGAAAGAAGTAAAAAAAAAACCCAGTCTAACAAAAAACTGAAATTATACAACAGAATCAATGAGCAACAAGCCATTTGAAAGTTTTTATTTTCAAGGCTGAGACGATAGTAATAATAAATAGCACTTGTAGAGTAAATGAAGTGCTGCAAATGGAAAAAAAAGGATAAGATCACTTGCAAATACAATAAAGAGGCGACAGATGATATTCAAGGGGTACGTGTATAGAAAAAGAGGGTTAGAACAACTGAGTATGACAGGAAAAAGGGATGGCCACAAATGTCTGTTCTAGACAAAACTTTTGGTGGTGACGATAGAACAAAGTCCTGCTCAACAGCAGACTCATTGCGTTTTACAATTTATATTATTGCCCCAGGAGACCTGAAACCATTCTGAAACAATCTCAACTTTCTGGAAAGCATACAACTGATACAGAGGTTTCACACCTTCATTTGGCAGTCTAGTAATTCAAAGTACCATAATTTAAAGTAAAAAACACTAGGCATACTGACTATTAACTGGGCAAGCTCACAAAGCCCTCGATACTCAGCAAGATGAAGAAAGAAAAGAAAAACAAATCAGACCACTAAACAGCTTCACTATGGACTTATGACAAAAAGTGATGATAATATCAATGTTAATACAACCAATGGGAACAAGTAAAAATCAAGAGATGCTGCAGACAGGGGGAACAAATCTGTGAAAACTAGCAAAACTTCAGATTCAGAAGTTCCATGAATAAAAAATAATGGAAGGAAGTGATGTTCCCAAAGTAAGTTAATCGGAACAGAATGATCAGCCGCCACAATCTTTCTGATGGTTGAGATTTTTTGCATCCTGGAAATGTGGCACTCATAACTAAAACAATAGGTTTACTTCATCTCATTTTCAAAATTTACATCAAACAGCACCTTAAAGGGGCAACATAACAAATTATTTGGACTGCTTCTTTTTATCTTTTAAGCCAGTGCTGTAGACCATAACTTTAATGAAATAGAAACTTGACTACACAGCTTCTGAGTCAGTTGCCGAAGGTGCTAACAAAAGGACAAGAGCGCACAAATTGAGGCACTGAGGTAGCTTGACAAGTGGGGTGGAGTGGGGATCAATGGTCACAAATAGCTTATCATTTAGAACAAAACAAGCTGAATTAAGCTATACTAAACCAAGATCTACACATGCAAGCAGAAAATAAACAAACAAAAAACTCCAAATGTGAACAAACAAAACAAAACAACCCCCCCCTTAAACAAGTGGCTTAAGGAAAGATTGTCAGCAACTTGGCCATCAGTACAGACCCCAAGAAAGTTGTCAAATGTTTGTAAAAGTACACACAAAACAAATGTAGCAATGCCAATTGCCGGCTGCGCTCTGGGCTGGAAATCAGGCTCTGAGGTAGCTCTCTTCTAGGTATAGTTATGGGAAAACCCCTGGACAAAAATGAATGGAACCTGGCAACTAATCAGAAGAAAGGCTGAAATTACTACATGCGAGCTTTACATGCCAACAGATTTTTAGAACTGGAGAAATTGCAGTGTTATTAGCGCAATTTTCTTCTGTTTTCCAAAACTTAGAGGGGCACCGGGCAGGCGCTCCACATGTATTCTTTATTGCTGTAAAATTTCAAATCTCTGTGTGTAGTACATTTTACGTACCAACTTAAAATTACCACATGACCTGCGATCTCTGACTAAAGCTGGAAACTGTCACAAACCAAAGATAGTAAATAACAAGATGGGCCACTCAGCCAAAAAAGTGTCCGCAGGAAGTATGCTCTTTGCTTCAGATGGCGCTGCAGTCTGTTT
>NW_004797452.1:799336-804059 GCF_000002075.1 Aplysia californica
TTGAAGCTCTCTTTCGTTTTTCCTGAAGAAGAATAGGGATAGCACCTCCTTGCGTGCGCAGATCGACTGCTGTTCATCAGCAGTTCGGGTTCGTTCAGTGCGGAGTTTTAGTTTTTAAAAATTTTAATGACCTCTCGCCTTTCATTTTAAAGTCAAATTAAACGAAGAAAACAATCACCCTTTCCTCCGGAAGAGGTTTTTTGTCAGCGTAACCATTTAAAAAAAGCATTCTTCCGAAATTCATTCAATGCTTTTTTTTTTTTTCATAAAAAAAAAAAGCATTCCTACGAAATTCATTCAAAAACTTGTGAAAAGAGGAGGAGCCGGAGTGTACGTACAGTTCCCAAATGGACGACGACAAGCAGAGGCAGTCCCAACAGGGCGACATTGTACAAACTACAGGGCAGAAACGGAGGCTCTAGTACATGCAGCAAACATCATCAAGAATGTGGTAGACCCCCAAAGCCAAGTAGTATTCCTAACAGATGCCATGTCAGTACTGCAGGCAATCACTTCTGGCAAACTACCAAGGCTACAAAAAGAAATTGAGGACATCCCATGTCTGAGGATCATGCTGCAGTGGATTCCATCACACTGTGGTGTCTTGGGAAATGAGCAGGCAGACAGGATGGCCAAACTAGGAGCACAGAAAGAGCAACCAGACAACAGCGTTAACTACACAGAAATAAAAACTATTATAAGTACACTATTTAAAGCACCTCAGACACCAGATGGCTACCATGAGCTGTCCCGCCAAGAACAAGTGATTATCTTCAGACTAAGGACACAACACACAAGACTGAGACAGCATATGTACAAATGTTTTAAACTAGTACAATCACCAAAATGCCAGTGTGGAGAGGCGGACCAAACTGTTGAACACATCCTTCAGCACTGCAAGACACACAGGGCCCTGAGACAGGAAACGTGGCCAACCCCACTGACGCTACAAGAGAAGCTATATGGGCCGCCAGATGAACTGACTAGGACGGCCCAATTTATGACAGATACCGGACTTCAAGTGTGATGCGATCGAGAAGAAGAAGAAGAAGATTCAAAAACTTGCTAGTTTCACTTTGATTTTTTAAACTCAAGTAGGATAACTCTGTTCGCTAAAGGTGCGCTTTTGCGAAGAGGGCGCCACCGAATTTTGAGGACACTTTTTTAATTGGCTCAAAGAGAGAAGTGGCCCCTCTTGTTATGTAGACTCTTTGTCACAAACCAAACAAGCTAGCCTGCCGGCACGTGATTGGCTGCCTAAAACTAAATAAGTTACCATGGAGTCCATTGCGGGTTTTCCCTATGCTGCTTTGTTAAGTTGTAGAGGGGGTGATCGGAGAACAGAACAGCGCTGATTCTTTTAAGATCAAAGTTATTCATTTTTGTAACAGGGGCAGTAAATTCAACGAATTTCTATCCAGTATATTCAAAATTAGACCAAAGTAGTTTTTAAGCAAAGATGTGTTGAAAACTTATGAAGTTTTGTAATGCCCTGCAAGTTTGTGCCCCCCATCGATGGCAGTCAAGTAATGTCGCTCAATTACCAACAAATGTTCACGCAAATATAAGTCTTCAAGATCAAAAGTAATAAAGGCATCGAAAAAGTGATAGCACAACTAGATTCTGCACTAAATATAACATTAAGATGCCAAGTTTCATTCATATACTCTAATTCATTACTGACTTATGAACTGTTTTCCCTCAAAATAGATTTAAAAAACGTCCCACTCTGTGGTCATATTTTCTTATATATAAAAGTCCTCCAAAACTTTCAAACAAAAAAGCCCCAAAACTCAACAAATTTATCAAAGAATTTTTCAAATTAAAAACCACAGGTCTAGGAATTTACTATTCTTTCATTTAAGCTTCCTTTAAAGATATCTGGATTAAAATTTAATTTGTCATTTTCATTGCTAACAAATGTTCCAGGCATACCACGTGAACAATTCTTCTGCGATGAGGTTCTAGAAGGTGTTTGTTCTTCATCCGACTCCATGATTGGTAACGTACGTCTCTTTTTCTTCCGTGGCATGACGCCATCAAGTGGGTCATCCTGAAGAAAAAAATAACCTAAATTAAAAACAATCTGTTCTGTTTTAGTTTTAGTAAAAGTTTTACGGCACTTGCAACACAATAAGGTCATATAAGTGCTGAAGAATAGATTATGTGTTACAAGAGTAACATACACAAAAAAGAAGGAGGGCAGATAAGGATGACATGTTTGATAGGAAAGAAGGAGCAAACCACACCAGAGCACCCGCCAACCACCCACATCTGTTCTGTAAATATGTAAAAGCTACTCTATCCACAATTAGACTTGGTTCATACGAATTTAATGGAACGTATTATCAAAATATGTTAAACTCACATGCCTTACAGGATAAAACCCCAATCGCAATAACTACCTTTTCTCAAAAAGAAATGCAACTTTGCTTGGCATAAAAACAATAAACATTTCTTTTACTTCACCATCATCATGGCATGCTCGATCTAAAACAGACATCAGTGTTCATAGTTTGCAACTAATTTCACTGCTTGGATATTCTTAAAAACAAACCCCCCTCTTTCCTGGTCTTTCCCTATCACACATTTTGTCCCGTTCAAGCTCTTTAGGTAAGTTGTTCTTGGTTTACACCTTCCTCTTTTGCCTTCTATTTATCCAGTGAAAGCAAAAGATTTAATTTAAGGTCTTTATCAGACTTGCCTACTTTGAAATGTGAAAATTAGAAACAATTAGCATTTTTTTTCTGTAACAAAATGGTGAAATTCCGTAACATAGTCTACCCAAACTAGCACGTTTAGAAGCTGAAAAAACCCACACCAGCTTAAAATCACAATTGTCAATAACTATTTGTGACTTGTATTTTCACATTTGTATTCATTGATCAAATACCCTGTTTAAATATCTAGATCTAGATTTCTACGTAAAAACAATTGAATCACACAATGCTGTTTAACTTTGTTCACTTCAAATTACTATCGCTGTTGTGACTTGCGTGATAGCCTTTTGCTTTGTTTTCATTTTCAACATCACCCTTGACCTCTGGCCATTGACAAGGTCCTAGTCACTTTTAAAATATTTGACTTTAACGGAAAACGAACCATAAGTCGCAGGCAGCGTGCGTGTCACTTCGCGAGCCCACAAGGCCCCTGGGCTAGGGCTTTCCTGCAGAGAGTGAAAGTATAGCTGCTTCGCGCCCTCAGTCTGGCGAGCAAACCGCCCCGACCAGACCCGATCCCCCAATGGGCACCCTGTATTAGCAGCGTTTACTAAGGATTAAGACTGTTACCTGGGTTCGAAGTTGTGCTCCCCAGCTACCTGACCATAATTTTTTTTTCATTTTTTTTTTCAAAAGGATGAAGTTTTCCATAACATATTTCAGCTTTCCGCAACCGATGTTATTTTTCCGTAACAGTTACAGATTATCCGTTAGAGTAGGCAAGTCTACTTTATGTTTATTTAAATGTCCCAGCAACTGCATGTATCTCTTCTTAATTGTTTTTAATGGAGAGTGATTCACTCTGGCTTCTTTCAGCATGACCTCATTTGGTTTCTTTTCCTTTCATGAAATTCGCAACAGTCTCCAAAGAAACGATGTTTCCGTTGCATCAAGTTTATTTTTACTATCTTTGATAATCGTCCAGTACTCATAACCGTATCGAAGGGTTGAAAATGCATAGCTTTTTAAAACTCTTTATTTTACTCGTCATTGACATGTTTATGATTTTGAGGATCAGACTCATTTTCTTGAAACTGTCATTAGCCATTTCAATTCCATGTTTTGTTTCTGAGGTACTTTTGACATTGGATGTAGTGATACACATTATTAAAATCTAATGTAAGAAATGATCAAATAAAATTTATCTGAGGCTATATCTGAGGAACTGGTGTACAGGAAACCATATGTCAGCAAACCTTGTCAGGAGTGTCTGGGATGACATCAGGAATCGACGTTTCCTCCTGTTCAAAAAAAAAAAGGGGGGGGGGGGGAGGGAACAACATAGTATATATTAAATCACATCATAAGAAACAAATTACTTCTGACGATAGAAAATTCCTGCATAGGTACCTTAGCAGAATAAAATAATGCAAAGATCCTTCTTTTTACGAATGTACTTGAAGAAAGCAAGCAGGTAAAACTTTGATATGCCGTTACTAGAAAACTACTGCTGGTTGTCACTTTGTTGACAATGATCAGTTTTGGTTTCAGTAAAAGTTTTACAGCACTTGTTACACAAAAAGGTAATATAAGTACCAAAGATTACAGGTGTTACATGAGACTAACATATTATAAAGAAAAGAAGGGTGAGAAACAAGAATGCTGGGTGTTTATTTTTAAAAAAGGAGTAAAATACATTAGAGTGCCTGCAAACCACCCAAATTAATGATGAACAAACATTTTTTCAGTGATAATTTGTTCTAAAAAATATTGAATGGATAGTCATGCTAAAGCCTCCATTACATTCACATATCAAGCCATCAGAGCTTTCGTTTTGTCTGGCAAGTGCATTTCTTTAATCTTCTTCACCAGCAAAGAAACAATTCAATAAGATAGCCAGGTGCTAAATCATCATCTACTGCCCACTGTAGCTAAACGATGTAATCTATTCCACATTCAGCACAGTAATCAATAATCTCCACTTTCATTCTTCTGACGTTTATCTAACTGGGTCAATGTTACCAACTTTTTGGTATAAAAAAAAAAGGGGGGGGGGGGGGCTG
>NW_004797452.1:804159-805889 GCF_000002075.1 Aplysia californica
AGAGCACCCGCCAACCACCCACATCTGTTCTGTAAATATGTAAAAGCTACTCTATCCACAATTAGACGTGTTTCATATGAATTTAATGGAACGTATTATGAAAAAATTTTAAACTCACATGCCTTACAGGATAAAACTCCAATCGCAATAACTACCTTTTCTCAGAAAGAAATGAAACTTTGCTTGGCATAAAAACAATAAACATTTCTTTTACTTCACAATCATCATGGCATGCTCGATCTAAAACAGACATCAGTGTTCATAGTTTGCAACTAATTTCACTGCTTGGATATTCTTAAAAACAAACCCCCCTCTTTCCTGGTCTTTCCCTATCACACATTTTGTCCCGTTAGGTAAGTTGTTCTTGGTTTACACCTTCCTCTTTTGCCTTCTATTTATCCAGTGAAAGCAAAAGATTTAATTTAAGGTCTTTATCAGACTTGCCTACTTTGAAATGTGAAAATCAGAAACAATTAGCATTTTTTTTCTGTAACAAAATGGTGAAATTCCGTAACATAGTCTACCCAAACTAGCACGTTTAGAAGCTAAAAAAACCCCCACCAGTTTGAAATCACAATTGTCAATAACTATTTGTGACTTGTATTTTCACATTTGTATTCATTGATCAAATACTCTGTTTAAATATCTAGATCTAGATTTCTACGTAAAAACAATTGAATCACACAATGCTGTTTAACTTTGTTCACTTCAAATTACTATCGCTGTTGTGACTTGCGTGATAGCCTTTTCATTTGTTTTCATTTTCAACATCACCCTTGACCTCTGGCCATTGACAAGATCCAAGTCACTTTTAAAATATTTGACTTAAACGAAAAACGAACCATAAGTCGCAGGCAGCGTGCTTGTCACTTCGCGATCCCACAAAGCCCCTAGGCTAGGGCTTTCCAGCAGAGAGTGAAAGTATAGCTGCTTCGCGCCCTCAGTCTGGCGAGCAAACCGCCCAGACCAGACCCGATCCCCCAATGGGCACCCGTATTAGCAGCGTTTACTAAGGATTAAGACTGTTACCTGGGTTCCAAGTTGTGCTCCCGAGCTACCTGAATATAATTTTTTTCCCTTTTTTTCTCTTCAAAACGATGAAGTGTTCCGCAATATATTTCAGCCTTCCGTAACCGATGTTATTTTTCCGTAACAGTTACGGATTATCCGTTAGAGTAGGCAAGTCTGCTTTATGTTTATTTTAATGTCCCAGCAACTGCATGTATCTCTTCTTAATTGTTTTTAATGGAGAGTGATTCACTCTGGCTTCTTTCAGCATGACCTCATTTGGTTCCTTTTCCTTTCATGAAATTCGCAACAGTCTCCAAAGAAACGATGTTTCCGTTGAATCAAGTTTATTTTTACTATCTTTGATAATTGTCCAGTACTCATCACCGTATTGAAGGGCTGACAATGCATAGCTTTTTAAAACTCTTTATTTTACTTGTCATTGACATGATTATGACTTTCAGGATCAGACTCATTTTCTTGAAACTGTCATTAGCCATTTCAATTCCATGTGTTGTTTCTGAGGTACTTTTGACATCGGATGTAGTGATACACATTATTAAAATCTAATGTAATAAAATCTTATGTGAGAAACATTCAAATAAAATTTATCTGAGGCTATATCTGAGGAACTGGTGTACAGGAAACCATATGTCAGCAAACCTTGTCAGGAGTGTCTGGGATGACATCAGGAATCGACGTTTCCTCCTGTTCAAAAAAAA
>NW_004797452.1:806633-874772 GCF_000002075.1 Aplysia californica
GGGGGGCTGGGAGAGTAAAGCAAGAAAATGGGCTAGGTTTCTGATCTTTCAGGCTTTAAGACTGGATATCAGTGTTATGTTTCAGCCAATTAGATTTGATGTTGTTCGTGTCTATTGACTACAAAGCACAGTGATATCCTTTTTAGTCGATAATAGGCTGATAATAATAAATAATAAAAAGCACTGGTACAGCACAAATTCCCACCCAACAAGCTCTACATGTTTAACAATCTGTATTATTCCCAGCAGTTCCTAGAACTCTCAGAAACATTTTCAAATTCCCAGGAAGCATACAGTGCAAGCAGCCGATTCAGAGCTCAAACACTAATAAACTGACAAGATCTTTCGCTGTCTATAGCCGAGTAAATATTTACATCTTGGTGAAGAGAGACAAAGTCATGTTATAAGTTGACATGTTCAAATTTGATAAAAGGCTGATTTCTTATGATTTTTGGGCTGACCTTGCTTTATTTTTGTGAGTCTGCCATCTAGTGTTTCCAAGCCACCGCATATATATAAAAGAAAAGTACGAAAAAACAACAAACGTTATTAAAAAATTTCAAGGCCGTTTAAATTTCATAATCATGCACACAAAGCTTTTTACATAAACAGTGAACAGAGAGGTTTGCAATACCTTCCTACGTCTCTTTGGGCTTCTCTCTCCCCTGTGTGCTGCCACAACAGATTGATGATCACCTTCAGCGAATAAGAAAGAAAAAAGAAGGTTAAATGTTAGCATTGACTCCTCATCTTGTTAAAAAAGAAATGGGATAGTGAAATCGATCCAAAAGCTGTAGGATTTGCAATTGATACAAAAGAAAAGATAAACACACTCGAAATTAAGATGGCAACCCATTGTCCGGGAAAAAAGTGGCCATCTTATACAATACAATGTCATTATAATGTAAAAAAATAGCAAAGGGAGGAAATGGTCAGTGGCCGTTTGTACAGGTGACTGCCTAATACAAATGGCTGTTCAAGCAGATTCAACTGTATATCAACTTTCAGTACCTGTCACATTTATATCATCAATGTGAAACGATAATGACCTTAATTAATTAGACAATGACATGTTTTAAATGGTCATAAAAGGGTCAAAATCTACTGACAAATTCCTGAATTATAATAAGAAATTGAGAAGGCTTGTTGGAGAAATTCTGAATTCCCCCCGACTTACTATATTAATCCATCCTAATGTTTTCAAAGGCAATTTACCTGGAGAATAAAGACTTTCTCAGTTGTCTCTATGCTATTTTTAGTCAAAATACTGATCGATCTTAAAAAATCAGCCAACATAAAATTTGCATAGCCTGACCCAAAATCTGCAAAAATCAAGGGTCGCTCCTCCCCTTAAACTATGGTAATGACATGGGCTATTATTATGGCATGCTGAAGCTACATGCATGTGGTGCAGACTCATATGGGTGTCTTCCAAATTCTGTTTCTCTCCCTCCTTCTCTCTGGTTTACAAGCATCTCTTAATGAAGGCACAATATACACAGGGCATTCGAGTTTTAAAACAAAACCGATCTAAAAAACACCATAGACAATTCTGTGAATGCAGAATCTATAGATCATTAGAAAGACATAAACTGGAACCTCTCTGTGATTCTAAAATCTTCCTTTTACGTCAAAACGGTGGGTACTGGAACTTTTCTATGATTAGAAAATTCATAAACTGTATGGAAGATGTAATATATCCAGATTTAAAAAAAAATAAGCACAAATATTCTAAATCTTCTCCCGTCTTATTGAAAAAAAAAATGTATAAAAAAAAAAATCAATACAACACATAAAATACATACTCTGTGAGAAAGGTAAAGTCTCGAAATCATCATCATCATCAAAGATTTCAACCGGTAAATCTCTGGTCAACCCAGTGGTTGATACATCTTCTTTCATCACTTGGGGAGGAAGTGCACTGCGAAGAAACAACAAATAAAGTCAGTTACATGTGTCCAGGTAAGAAACACACAGAAAACTAAATAAAAATTTGCCCTTGCCGTTAGTTTAAACTTTAGTTGACCCTGGCCAAGGGGACTACTCGTTGTTGGGGAGAAAAGTGGTCATTTTAGACAGACTGTCTGTGACAGGTAGTTGTTTGAGCAACTTCGACTGCACATCCTAAAAACATTTCTGGTAAGAAACTTTACTCTGTAGTTCATGAACACAACAACTGAAATTTTAATGTGAATCTCAATCTTAATCTGAACACATGCACATACAAAACAATGATTAAACTTTCAAAATATTCTTCCAGTATACTTTCCCCTTTCACGAGCTAAAATGTCAAGTTAAAGCAAAGCAGTGTCAGTGTAAATTCTAAGTTGGCAACTCAAATAATGAATGTATACATGGAGAGGTTTACTAAAAAGTTCCTTTTTCAAATATTAAAGCATATCCTATATTGTTAAGTAATAGCCTTACCGCTGGGGTTTTACAGCAGCAACAGCCACAGGTTTGTTCTTTGCAAAAGATGTCATGGAAGTTTGGAAGCTTCCACTTTTACTCATGGGCTGAAAAATATTGTAAAATACAGAAGGTCAAGAACTTGTCATACAAACTACATGTGACTTGCTAACTGAATTTTAAAAAAATACAAAGAAAAAGGACGACAGATTTACACCACAAAAAGTAAGTAAGTATCACTTATGACTTAAAGTGTTATTTCTATGCTGATGATACCCAAATTTATGGTTCAACAATGTTTACCAACTTGGATGAACATGTCCATCGGGCTGAAAATTGTATTGCCTCAGTGAAAAACTGGATGAACAAAAACAAATTGATGTTGAATGATGATAAACCAGAAGTCATTCTGGCAGGCAGTGCAAAGTCTGTTAATGAGGTTGACCATGACCACATGACAACTGGTGATGCGAAAATTGCATTTTCAAGAAAAGTTAAGAATCTTGGCATCTATATTGATTCCCTGTCAATGTCGGCTGAGGTAAATCATCTGATCAGCTGCATGTATTTAGAAATAAGAAAAATTAGTAAAATATGTCATCTAATCAATACTAAGTACACTGCTTTACTAGTAACTAACTTAGTCTTATCAAGACTCGATTATTGTAACTCCTTGTTATCAGGAATATCACTGAAGAAAGTTAAAAGACTTCAAACTGTCCAACACAATGCTGCACATTAAGTTTTACGAAAAAGAAAGCGAGACTCTGCTAAACTTCTTTTACGGACATTGCATTGGCTTCCTGTTTAGAAATGAATTGTGTACAAGTTGGTCACACTATGTCACAAATGCTTGAATGATAATGCTCCATCATATTTATCAAATCTGTTATGACTGTAAATTCCAACTCGCAGTTTAAGGTCATCAGCTGACAAAAAGAAATTTCTTTTACCATCTATGGAACTTAAAACAATGGGTGAAAGGGCATTTGAATATCAAGGCCCCAAGATCAGGAATGCTTTGCCAAGTACTTTAAGAGAGATCAAATCTTTTGATTCATTCAAATGTCAGCTGAAGTCATTTTTGTTTTTAAATTAATAAGATAAATATTTGAAGTGATTTTCTGTTAGTCAGAACGCAATGTTTTATATTACTGCTGTACATTGTACTGTATTGTAAAGCACTCAGAGCCTGTGTACTTTAATTGGGGTGGAGCGCTATATAAATGTAATTTATTATTATTATTATTATCAGCTCTGCCATTGATCAGTCTGGGTCTAACTTTTAAAATGGAATCCAAAACAAAGTGTCATGATTTCTCTCTCACTCAAAGTCTACACAAACACATACAGGTATGATCAGATATAGTCATCAGATATAGAACATAGAAAGAGAGATAAATCAACTGACTCATGAATGGAAGCTACAGGTAAACAGGCCAGTCAGTTCATTCTTTGACAAAATTCGACATAACTCAGCAGAAAAGAGTAGTACCGATATAAGAGATAAAATTTTCTCTATAAAAGCTTCAATACTCAAAAGGAAAACTGAAAAGAAACAGAATTATAAAATGAACCAAACATTAACACCCTTCCCACGTGCACTGAATGAATGTGTTGATATTTAGAACACATGCAGTCCTGTCGTCAAATGTCATTTAAAGCTATCTCTACACGATACGAATATAACCTGGAGTGATAAGGTGTACCGATGCTAGACACAAAGAGTCTTCTCATTTAATGATCAGCTGTGAAATTCAGCAGAATGAAACAGACCTGTCAAAATGTAGATGCTAGAACTAAATGTGATGTTATTCTGAAGACTTCACCTCCCTTAAGTAAACAATTCTTTCGAATCAGTAAGTGTCGTTCTTCTTTATAAAAATCTTTTAAAAAGTCTCATTTTGGGAGAAGTTCCGGGGGGGGGGGAGTCCGCGATAATGTTGCAAGCCAAGGTACTTAAAACACAGTCACTCAAAATGCATCTGTACTCCAATGACTGAGATTCCACTTTAAAAGAAAATTGGAACCAGTACACTTTCCGAGAACTAAACAATCCACACATGTTTCGTCAAATACCTGTTTCTTTTCTCCATCGTGACATGCAGCTTTACTTCCTGATGAAAGCGGTGCACTGGTAGCCCTACCTCCTGATGATAACAGTGCACTGGGAGATTTGCCATCGCAAGGTGTAGACCTACTTCCAGATGAAATTGGTGCACTGATAGATTTGCCAAGGTGAGGTATGGCCTTTCTGTCTGACGAAAGAGGTGCACTGGTAATTCTGATATCACTTGATGAGCCCTTATTTCCTGAAGGAAGGGAGACTGGGGTAGTCTTTCTGTCACTTGTCCCTTTTGGAAGAGTTGAACCAGGAACAGCTGACTTTGAAGCTGCCCTTTTAAATGTGAACCTTGGAAACACAAAATGAAAAACATGCTTGTGATGAATTATAATAAATTGACCTAAAAGGAACTCTAGAAGGAGTGCTGGTACAAAATCTCTTCTCTTTGCTTGTCAATACAGTCAAACCTTCCTTATTGGAAACTTTTCATCATGGAATCTCCCTACTCCCTCCATGATAAATTCCCCTATAGATAATACACACCTAAATCAGAAACCTGCTTAACCCGGAAATCCAAAGAGATGGCAAAAATGCTTTGCCTGTTAAGTCCTGATTTGAAACAAACTCCCAAGTTTGATTCCATTGGCTTTAACCTTTATGTCCCCCTGCCAGGCAAGGAAGTGGGGAAAGGGTGCGGATTGGAGGTACATGTAGCTTTTACCCCATCCATGTGAGCCCTGAGCGGTGCAGCTGGTCAGGGTGTTGTAGGTGAGAAATCTCACTTATACTTGAGAAAGTGCACAAGTGGCTCTCAAGCAAAGAAATTTTCTTGGTTAGTTAAAGGTGTGAAATGAATTTGATCACTACCTTGATCATTGCTGCTTACAGGGAAAGAGTGGCATAGATTGACTGTGCTTATTACATCAATCAGTGAGGCTAAGAATGGAAACAGGAGATTTGCAACCGTTTCTGTATAAAATTAGCCACACAGAGGTCTGATTATGGCAAGAACAGGTGGCAATGGGTTTTTATGAGAGACTGACACATGTGATTATAGAGCCGGCAAGGAAGTATTTGGCAGGTGCGAAGTTTTGACTGCTGCTTTTCAACCGAGCAGGTAACCATTGATCTCATAGTGTGTAGGCGGGACCTCTGGACCCCCCCCCCCCATCCCCCCGTAATTTCACTTGTCCAAGATAGAAAATGTCTATACATAATTGTTGCAGTATCTGGCTATTCTAGGAGACAACCCGCAGCATGGCAGCAAAAAAACAAAAGACAAAAAAGCATGGAAAAACACACAACTGGCCATCTTTGTATCATCAATTGTATAACAAATATACAGTCGAACCTGTGGAAAACGGAATCGCAAGGGAGCCAGAAAAAAATTGCGTCTAAGACAGGGGAATTTAGTGGGTGGAGATTGGGGGGGGGGGGGGGGTCAAAGGCATAGCCGGTGGGATCAAGGGTTGCTTGTCTGGTCGGCAAGCACTCACAGGTGGTTAAAACTTCCCACCTCTCAGCTGCTATCTTCTCTGGTCAGTCTTATTTATCCAATTACCACCAGTGCTTGCATTTCATTGGACCAGACCACTGTTTGACCTTATTAAAAACAAACATTTGAACATCTCCTTTGCTTCCACTCGTAGCCCCACCTGTCAGTGTAATAAGCACATTCAACCAATGCCACCCTTCACTGCCATGAAACAACGATTCAAGGAACTCTTTTCTTGGCTGGCTGTATGATCAGGGCGGCAGGCATTGATCAAACTAATTTCACATCTCTGGCTACCAATGAAAATTTTCGCGCTGGAGAGCCACTCGAGCACTTTCACTGGCTCTGACACTCGTGAGATGTCACATCCACACCATCCTGACCATCTTCATCGCTCAGGTTTCACATAGATGGGGTAATATCTACCCCCCAAATGCACCCCTACCCCCCTTCCTCGTCCGACAGCATAGGGTTAAGTTTAGAGCTGGCGGAAGGAACCAAACTTGCGAGTTTGTTCCAAATCAGGACTGAACGAGCAAAAGATTTTCCGTCTTAGACAGGTAAACTCCCTTGGAAAGGAGCGGATTTTTCTCTCCGTTTCTGCGTTGGACAGGTTTCCGTTTTATACAGTTAATCAAAAAGGAATGTATCAAGGGAGGAGCGGGGAGATTCCGTTAAGACGGGTTTCCCTTTTACACAGGTTTCCGTTAAGACAGGTTCGACTATTTTATCAAAATCATTGTCTTGCAAGCTTGTAAACTGTGAATTCTACTTTTCCTATCTCACCGTCAAACTTCAATTCCACTACAAGAAAAGAGTTTTAAATACAGTACAAAGAAGTAATTTTGTCGGAGCTTCATTAATATGAGACTAGATACATCACCATAGCCTGTCATTTTGAAAGGGAAGTACGAAACAAAAAAAATACTACATCATTTCATTAGAACTTTTACAAGAAATAATTTACTATTAAAGTAAAAAGAGCAAAAAGTTAAAAAAATTTGTACTCACCCTTTGAAGGTAGCTTTTTCAGCAGCCATTTCATAGACTTGTTTTATCTAGCTGAAATACATAAAGAAACAGTATTTTAACTTAAAACTCAACACAAATTTTCATGACAATATATGACAATAAGGTGGCATTTAGAAGTGCAATGAAATTTAACACACCGCATCATGCTACAGCTGAACTGTATGCCAATATAACAAAAATTAGCAATACTTTCCCCTGAGGTTTTGTTGAATATTATGTCGCCGCAAAAGATGGTTCAATGTATCCTACCATTCAACAGCAGACTTGCTCATGCGCACTGTCAAACCTACTTGTAAACAATAAAACATTACACCAATCAAAGAAATCGTAGTGTTTCAAGAGCTAGAAGGTCCCCAACAACATTATTAATTAGTAGATTATATCATCAAGTGAAATTCTTAGTATGGTCAAAAATATTCCCTTGGATTTACCAGAATAAAAAAACAGATGTCTTGGAAAAACCAACATGATGTTATTGTTATCTTGAGTTTCTGGTGTGCTTTCATGAAACCCATTCAGTTCAATATATTCATTCAGGATGCTGAATCAACAGAGAAAACATGGACCAAAATTTTGGTAGTATCTGACAAAGTGACAAAGGCAATGAAAAAGAGTATAAGTACTGTGAGTTCATTCTCATTCTCTTGTGGATTGAGGCACCAAAAAATGAAAGTGTTAAAAATAGGCCTCAGCCTTTCAAAAATTTGTTTAAAAAAATACAGCACTTATACTCCGCCTAAGATCCCGGTGCTCAGAAGCAAGAATTCTTAGGCGAACGGGATCTTAGCTGACACACCAAGGGAAGAATCCAGTAACCCATAGGCCCACAACCTGTAAAATGGTCTCCCTTTACTCTAAACTGAACTGACTTGACGTGACCTTTGAGTGGGTTTATATGACTTTAAATGGCGAGCAAAGAATGGTCAACCTGGATGACCAATCATAGTGGCATTGAGGTATAGTATGCCATTTTAATTTTCACTTCTTATCCTATCGTGAGTCTCAACATCAACACTTATCTAGTTGTTCTTCCCCTTTACCTGTCTAAAATTTACTGCTTTCCATCTCTAACCGAACTCCCTGCCTTTGTTATGTTATTACGCACATTGTGTTTTGACTACATGAAATAAAATTCAGTCAGTCTTGTTAATTCGGGAGAAGAGACAACAACTGCTGCAGAGGTCAGGGAAATGTTCACAGTTCGATGTAATCTCGCCTAGAGTGAACTTGTTGGCCTCACCAACTCATGTAAGTTTAGGTGGATAGCTCTGATGTGAGTGCGATGTTTGGGGAAAACAAATTAAATGCACTGGCAATTTTTTTCTCATGCGTTTTTCTCAGAGGGAAAATACAATACAATCAGAATAGGTCATTGTAATTGATTTAAATAAATATCAGATTCCTCTCTCTATTCCCATCAGTTTGGTACACATCTCAGCACATTGAAAAACGTTAAAATAGTGCCAAAATTAGTCTTAATGGGTTAGGACCTTTGGTGGCCTTTTCACCCTGGCAACTCATTCAGCTTTTTTAGTCGACCTCCGTTTTTGTTTCCCATTTCAGGGCTCCCCTTTTCAGACCAACTTAAGAGGTTCTTTCACATTTTGGTTTTCTATCTTAAGGGGTATTTAAACCCTTGTTTTAGAAACTTAAAGGGTAAAAGTCAATTATTTTCTAATTTTAAAGTAAGAATTTTTGCATGTAAACATTTAACTCACACGCACGCACATTCACAAAATTTTTATTGTTATTTATAAGAGTTGTTTTAAAGCGCAAATATATTTACACTGAATTTTAGTATTTTAGCATTTTAAAGTCTAATTGTTGACCAACCGTGCAGTGAACTGTTGCGAATGCTACCAATTTGTGCTTCGCGCGCTCATATGACCGTATGCAGTTTCGAGTGCCATAAAACCCTGTACTAAACTAAACTAAGACACACATATAGTGACCCTTACTATGATTGAATGCTAACAATTTTTTAATTAACTAAAGGTTTCTTAGTAACAGCAAGAAATAAATGAGTAATATTGACTACACTTAGAGTTGTGTCCATTTGGAGGGGGGAAGGGTGGTGGTGGTTGAGCCAATCAAAAATAAAATAAATTTTACAAACCAAAAGGGGTCAATTCCAACTGTAATGCACAAAGAAAATCAGACCTGCCCATCAATGAAATCTAAAAGTCAGGATCACCCCCCGGGGGCGGTGCCACTGACTGAAGTGTCTTTAGGTCATTCCCAAAGGGGGGACATTTCTCGTTCTGGTGCTCAGTAGAATTGTAAATGGGCTGATCTAACAACGTCATACTCATAACTGTGCTGCCTTTTCTTTCCTAATCCTTATTATCGTCATTTCCTCTACTTCTTCTGTATGTTTGTCACACTCTTGTGACCCGTTATTTCCGGGGTGCCTTGATAGTCAAAGCAGACTTTGTGCTGTTGAGGCTAGAGAGGAGAGCAGAGTAAGTCTGATTCCCTGTAAAGACTTCTCTGTTGACATCCACCCCTTGGTGCTCATATGACCTTATGCAGTTGTGAGCGCCGTAAAACCTCTACTAACACTAAAAAAACTAAAAGTCAGGATCTCAGTGGGGGGAAAAAATCGGGATCAACGACAAATCACCAAGGTCACTGCCAAACTGACTTAAACAATTTCCAGGGATGTATTTTTGTTTGTGTGTGTGTGTGTGTGGGGGGGGGGGGGGGTGTGAATGTATGCGTGTGCGTTTTACCATTGTTTTTTTAAAATCCTGAAGTATCACGTCAAGCTGTCCTAGTTTAATACCCCCCCCCAGATAAGTCCCGAAAGACGCTTCAGCCGGTGTGCATGAACTAAAATTGACCCCGTACACGGACGGTCCACGACACACGCGGAACTCACTTTGGTGGGAGACATGTCACGTGGTGCGAAAGCGCAATTGAAAGAGTTTTACTGACGGGTCTTGATGATGAGCCCGGCTAACCAGAACTCGGATAAAGCTTGTTTTGAAAGTAATAGCAAAACTACGAATAATATTGACCATTTGTGCTTCGCAATTTAAACTAAACAGCTATTGGTCAGGCCATCATCGGAGAATTCTGAGTTGAAACAAAAATAAAAGCGAATATGATTATGATTTAGGGCCTAGGTCTTGAGAATGTCCCACGTCGGAATTCCCAACCAATACTACTTCCATTATACATGTTTCTTGAAACAACACTGGCGTACAAAGATCCAACACAACAACTAAATTCGACATAGACATTTAGGAAAATAGTGCTTCGAGTTTCTGCTGACAAAAAGTTTAACGAGTGCTTCCCACGACAAAAAAGAAGGCTGAGTAAGATTTTACAAAAAAATCCGACACAACAGACGGAACCAAAAATAAAAAATAAAAAAATAAAAATCCGAATACTCGGGATCAACATAGGGAAAATCGAGATGCTTGGAAATTTGGGGCAAAAAATCTGGATATCCCGAATACATTGGGATGAGTGGCAGGTTTGGAAAATAAACTAATTCCTTATTCTTCAGAGCCATCCCAGTCGTTCGATGGTGGACAATTCAAGTTTACTAGATCTAGTGTGTTAAAGAAGGATGGGGGTAATCTCACGGCAAGGGTAAACTCAAGGCACGACACCGGCAAATATAATGCGACCGACCACAATGTGGGTGGAGCTTAGACTGTGCTCCAGCAAGCCGGTGTCGCCGGGAACTGCGTGCAGCTGATGAGTAGATTCTAGGTCTTCTGCTTCTGACACAGAGTCCCAGACAAAAGGTGACTATGGTGTTATGTGTGTGGGTGTGTTGTTAAATCATTGACTCGGCTTCGAGGTAGAGAAGGGGGGAAATGACGATTGCAAGACGCACACTACCTGAGTTTTAAAGCGTATGCAAACCCCCGAAACGAAATTTTAAAGCGTAAAGCTCACGCACCACCAAAACTTTAAGGGGGTAATTTGCAGGTTTAAGGGGTAATATATGCACAAATGTGCGTAAAGGGGAGCCCTGCATTTTTTTTTTAAACTCATGCATCCGTCTCATGGTATACGTTTTATATACTTTTTTTGCAAGTTAGTAGTATTTTGCATGCTGAACACAATATAATGGCCTTCATTTTTGCCACAAAGTTGAGCTATTGACGTTTGAAAACAGAACTATATTACAGTAGGACCAAAGGCGTATAAATATGAATTTGTATTTGGTCCAAAAAACGTGAGCTGTCTTAGCTGCTGCTATCAACATCGAGATTTACACCCAAATAAAAAAACAGAGCATCCTCATCCGATTCATCCATAGAAGACAAAACCACAGAAAAACTGAACCGGATGCTTGAGATTAAGATTCCGACGACACAACAGGGAAGGCCAAGGGAGAAGCAGTAGTTGATGCCAGCAAGTCCACACTCTCACTACTCTCAGTCTCAGCAGCCTCTATCTCGGCACGCGTGTACGTTGCAGTCGCTGTGAGTTCTGGAGAGAGTTCCCAAGTCAACTAAATGTAGTTCCAACCCAATCCGTATATTTTTTTGCAATCCATAACGAGCACTTCAAGTTCTCATTTCAATTTCCCGAACAGCTCAAGTTACACTTAAGCACTTTGTGGGGTCACTCAATTCATTTTTTAAGCCTAGAAACCCCAAAATGTCCATTTTTTTGTTTTTTTTGTTCAATGCGTTCTTTATAGGGAGGTATCCTTTCCATTAATAGGCGTATATAATCCCAAAATCCCCGCGCATTCATCGGCCTCGATGTGGCCTTCGGCCCCGGTCGAAGGGGCTGCTTGGATCCAGCCAGAAACCAGACAAAAAATATGGTCATAAATAGTCATTATTTTGAAGCCGGGCGGGTTGTACGGATGGACGGATAGCACAGACAGTACTCTACATGGCTGCAGAAGTGAAAACGAAACTAAACGCGCGGTTTTTGGCATTTCACCGGGAGCGCGGATGAGGGGAAGATTGAAGAATACTGGACCACTCGTACATTATTGCGCGAGAATGTGGGGTAGATGGGGCGGGTGGTTGGGGCGGAGGAGGGGGGAGGGGGGTTCAGGGGGGTCTTCCCCCTGACAAAATTTTAATGAATAGATCTACCGGTCCGAGATTCTCCATTGAGAGATATATTAAAAACGGGAAAATCATGAATTCCTAAGGTTGAGACATAGGCAAAGTCAGTCCGCTGGTCCGGTATTCTTCAATCTTACCCGGATGAGTTACGCATGCGCAAACAGCATGGTTATCCATACAATTGTGCGAGCAACTCTGTCTAGTTGACATTCTCTCTGTAAGGGCATGTGACTTCAGAGGTAGGCCTGCAGTACAGTTGATCTATTTTAACAGTACATACTACAGACAGAGTCAGTCACCCAGTAATTTGAGTAAACCTTGCTGAGAAAGACATCAAAGTAAAGTACAGTCGAACCTGTGTAAGACAGCCACCCATTGTCAAGGAGAAAAGTGGCCGTAAAAGACAGGTGACCGTCTTAGGCAGGACTGATCAAGATGAAGAAAACAAACCCTTCCTTCCTGAGGTCCCAACCAAAGGTAGCCGCATTGTTGTTGTTGTTATTGTTGTTGTTTTCGCTGTGTTTCTTAAATTCTTTTTTCCCCCTTTTGTTGCTGCTTTTGTACAAGGGTGACAATAAAACGAAATGTGTCAGACAAGGAGGACCGAGTGCTATGGTAAAACAAACACATGGGTCGCCACCACTCAGAGAACGAGCGACGCTTCTGTCTCAAGTTCATGTTGACGTCCATTGTTACTTTGTCACAGACTGGGTAAACAGTGACCACTCATCTCACGATTTGTGTATGAGTTCTGGGCGGGGCTTAGGTTCTGACTCATGAGGGATAACACGCTTACCTCAATGGCAGCTGACAATTTGTTACCTATTGGTCAACAGTGGGAGGGGCCTACGCAACATGATCGGTTGGAGGGACTACCTACTTATGAATGACCTGAGGTTCGAAAAGGGATAATTTAGGTCAATTTCCGAATGTTTTACACTCAAATTGTTCTTTGTACCTGCACAAGGGTATTTAAACAAGCTAATTTTTTATCAGGTAGATCTAGTATCATTTCATACAAAATCAAGCTCATTTGAAATATTTTGTATAGAAAAATGGAAGTCTTGTTTCCTGACTATCCTTTCGAGCTCCTCATGTCTAAGTGGGTCAATTTCTTCTATAATTTCATTGGACGAACATCTAGAGCTATCAACTTGGCATGTTTTTAATGAGACGTATGCCTCGATTACGAACCAACGCAGGTGGTTCTAGAAGAAGGCCACAAACGCACACAAACTCAAGCAGACTGACGCACACACACTTGACCTGCGTGAATGGGGATCCGACTCGGGACCCGAATGACACGTAAGAGGATGCGCGCTGCGCGTGCGCTGAACCAGGAGCTACACTGACTCGGGACCAGAACGCAGGCGAGGTGCCGAAACAGGCTTATCGGGCTACATAAATCCGGCTCCCGCAGGATGAGGGTTAATTTGGTCGTCTACAAAGACAAAGATGCTACGGCTATTTAACTTTTCGAATCGAACCGAACTACGCGGGTCGCCATTTTGTTTTGCCCGGAAGTTCTCGCGCTACTCCTCTCTCTCTCTCTCCACTGCCCACAGACAAAATTGTACGCTTTTTGTAGGCAAGGCCTAACAGTAGTAATGGAACGTTTGTTCACCCGGGGCCGGGGTGAGAATAGAGGTGGCCTCCTACAAAACAGACACAAACCTTCAGAAAACAGTATCAGATGTCATAGTCACTGATAGTCATAGTAAAAAGTAGATCTAGATAATCTAGTACGACAGACTTCAATTCCAAGTTATAGGCCTTTGGCCTTGGTCACGATGAAAAGAAAATATGCAGTCAGTAGGCCCTAATTGTAATAGAGGAGGTAGATCTAGATTAGTAAGATCAGGTCTATTCCTCCATTCGGCTTCGCATTTTTCGCATCAGGCGCGCCAGCCCAGCGTCAACAACAACAGTACAGAGTAGCAGAGCAGACCGGAAACCAAGCATTTGGCGTGATGAAGTTCACATAGTGTGTGTACAAGGGTTTGTAAATTGGACGATTATTAATTTTGTGTGTGACAGTGCTACTCTTTGTCTCGAGTGGCAGGCAACGAGTTATAGCCCCCAAAAGATATTATTTTTAGGACAGTGGTTAGCCCATAAAGATCTACATGGTGTTTATTCATAGGTGAACGAAAATGAACTCAGAGGTAAAGAAAAAATTAAACAAAAACTTAACAATGCATACCAAAACTTATTCAAATGAGGAGTGGAACTTATGCCCCTATCAGAGGGTCAAATATGGTACATTGCGTAAATAATTTAAGGCAGTATCTAACACTAAAGCATTTGATATTCAAATCACTCAAAGTTCTGTGGCAAAAAAAGGCTTTGCGAAAGATTAAACAGCTAGAATAACCAAAGCAGAGCAGAAAATAACAACTGAAAAGCCACACTTATCTGTGGCACTAAATTAGACTATAGTCTTTTTCTATTTTCCTGTCTTCTAATATCTCTCTCTCTCTCTCTCTCTCTCTCTCCCTCTCTCTCTCTCTCTCTCTCTCTCTCTCTCCCTCTCTCTCTCTCTCGATCTCTCCCTCTCTCTCCCCCTCTCTCTCTCGATCTCTCCCCCCCCTCTCTCGATCTCTCTCTCTCTCTCTCTCTCTCTCTCTCTCTCACACACACACACACACACACACACACACACACACACACACACACACACGCCCCCCCCATCTACAGTGTCAGTTTTTTTTAATGAAACAGAAATACGTACTCTTGTAGAAATTAAGACTGTATTTCCAATTCAAATAGCAACACTTTCCCGGACTTGTAAGTCATGTAAATGATCCAGTTCTTTAAAAATCTTAAATCGTCTTTGATAAACGTTTCGTCGATCGTTGATGCTTTAAGTAACAGTACTGGACAACGCGATGCCCCTCCTACAAAAAAGTTTTGTTCTGCAAAGACATGCAAGGATCACGTATCTTCATCTGCATAAGGCAGTAACATAAGAGCAGCAACGCGTTCTCGTTTGGGCTAGCCTGCCCCCAATCGTTTATTGTAGAGCAAAATTTTACAGTGCAATTAATGATTTTAGTACGTCATACCGTACATAATTTTTGTATTTTCTTTTGCTCTTGACAGGACCCCCAAAACAATAAGTTTGCCTACTTGTCTCTAACAACAAATCCTAATACATGTAGTGCAATTTGCAGTAATCTTAAATCATTAATAAATTTTAATGCCGGATCGTTTTTCTTGGAAGAATTTTCGAAGATATGGTCGTTAGGTTACCGCGGCGGTACTGTTTTAGGCCTAAAGCCTAATCAGCGAACCATACACATTCTAAGAGAACGCAATCACTTCAGCTATTATTTTTAGTTGAGTGTCACGTGATCCAGCATGGCGGACAGCGATGAAGATCGCATCCCCTCCCCTTCTGAAAATGGTGGTGAAGTCAACAGCCCCCGCATTGTAACAATAACAAAAACATCAACTGGATTTGGATTTAATGTCAGAGGACAAATAACTGAAGGTGGTGTTTTGAGATCCATCAATGGAGTATTGTATGCACCACTGCAACATGTCAGTGCAGTTCTGGAAGGGGGCGCTGCCCAGAAAGCTGGCATTCGTAAAGGAGACAGAATACTGGAAGTGTGAGTACAACAATAACAATTGGTTGCAACTCATGAGTGTAACGAAATCATTGTTCCAGTTTAGCCTACTCAGTTTTAGATATTGGTACCACACGATTAGTACAACGTGGACTCAGATTACTATTCTGTCCGCGGCTGACTGGCTTTGATTACTTTGAACTGTTAGATTTTGGGCCTGTCTGTCTTTCTTACACTCAACTCCTTGTGTATGTTTGGTTCATCAAGACTAGACTATCTAGCTAGACTCTAGTTACTGATAGTTAGGCTAGTTTTAAAGATCTCGAGGTGTTTTTAGTTCCAGTATGACTCTAAGAAAAGTGGGAAGACATGGAATAACATCAAGAGGCTAGCCCAGGGTCAGGGTTCCGGCGGCCTCCTTGAAGGCCACCTCTATTCTCACCCGGGGTGAGAATAGTGCAGGCGGGTCTTGTGGCTATTCTCACCCGGTGCGCGTGTCAACAAATTTTGCGTTCACCCTAAACCACAGAATTCTACACTGTGATAAGAGAAAAATTGTAGAATTCTGTGCTGTGAACAAACGTTCCATTACAACTGTACTTGTAGCCTACTAAAAGCGTACAATTTTGTCTGTGGGCAGGGGAGAGAGAGAGAGTGAGAGAGAGAACAAAACAAAATGGCGACCCGCGTAGTTCGGCTCGATTCGAAAAGTTAAATAGCCGTAGCATCTTTGTAGACAACCAAATTAATTTACTTTTGTGTTTTAACATCATTTTTGAACTTTGTTTTGGTCAATTTGATCGTCCACACCGATAGACAGTATTCAGAAAGAGAGAGAGAGAAGAGGGGAGGAGTAGATCTTGCGAGAACTTCCGGGCGGGTGAGAATAGCCACTTTCCTCCTTGAATTCAAGGCATTCAAGGAGTCCTTGTAAACTGCTTGAATTTGCATTTCAAGGAAAAATCTCCTTGAAAACTCCTTGAATTTTGCCAGATCGGAGAGGAACACAGGGTGACTGCCGGGGGGGGGGGCTGTAATTACCCAAGAATTTTTTAAAAATCGCCAAGACCTGGAATGCAATGGGAATTTGAAGATCTGTAAATAAATTGCCCCGGGAAAATACAAAAAAGTTCTCGAATATTTGAAAATCGATATTAGAGTTGTGTGTGTGTGTGTGTGTGGGGGGGGGGGGGGGGGGTTATAGTGGTTGGGCCAATCAAAATTAGAATAAAATTGACAAACCAAAAGGGGTCAATTCCGACTGTAATACACAAACAAAATAAACTGATTCATTATTCTTCAGTCATTCCAGGGTTCACATTCCAGTCTTTCCAGAATTTTGATTTAAAAATGTATTTTTTAAAATGGCGGACAATTCATGTTTACAAGTGTATTAAAGAAGGGGATGGGGGCAGACCTGCCACTCAATGAAATCTAAAAATCAGGATCTCAGGGGGATAAAAATCAGGATCAACGACAAATCACCAGTGTGACTGCCAAGCTGACTTAAAATTTTCCATGGGTGTCCATAAATATCTACATTTATGTATATGCGCTCTGCTCTGTGTCTGTGTGTGATCATTATTTTTTTAAATCCTGAAGTATCACGTCAAGGACTCCAGTCTAAGCCGTGCCACCCATAGTTTCGAAGATGCTTCAGCCAGTGTGCATGAACTTAAGATGACCCCGTCAATGCACGGTCCCCAACACACGTGTACGGAACTCACACGCCAAAATCATGTGATGCAAACGCGCGATTGAAAAAGATTTACTGACGGGTCTTGTTGGCGGGCCCGACTAACCAGCTTTTGGACAAAGCTTGTTTTGGAAAGTAACAGCAGGACTACGATTGATATTGATCATTTGTATTTCGCTATTGAAACATTTACCAGGCCATCATCGGAAAATTCTGAGCGGAAACAAAAGCAAAAGTAGATCTTGTGAATATCCTAAGCCGGAATGCTAAATCGATAAGTTACTACTTCCATTAGGTATAGTAGTAGAAATAACAATGCGAGCAAAGATCCAACGCAACTTCGGGCAAGTCAACTACAAAATCGAGCATTGATATTTCGGGAAATAGTGCTCCTAGTTCCTGCTGACAAAAAGTTTAACGGGTGCTTCCCGCGCCAGAAAAGAAGGCAAAGTAAGATTATAGAAAAATACAGCGCAACAGACAGCACAAAAAAATCGTGATACCCGCGATGGAAATCGAGATGCTTGAGATTTGAAGCAAAGGATCGGGATACAAATTGGGATGAGTAGCGAGGTCTGTTAGGGTAATCTCACGGCAGGGGTAAAAGGGAGGAATGATGCTTGCCAGACGCACACTACCTATGTTTTAAAGCGTATGCAAACCCCAGAAATGAAATTTTAAAGAGTAACGCTCACGCACCACCAAAGCTTATTTTATTGGGGGTAATCTGCAGGTTTAGTGCGTAATACATACGCACTTTTATACGCCATGCAGTGCCTCTCCAGGCTGCTGGTGAAAAGTTAGCTACTGGGAAAACAGAACAGTTTCGACTACTCCAGGTCAACGTTTGCGGCCTCGCAAACAAGAAAATAGAAATTTCTCTCCTTTTGGACTCAAGAAAAATCCACGTTGCCCTATTACAAGAAACTATTCACCGTAACACAGACCCCTATATCCAGGTTACACCCATTATACCTGCACATGCCCTGACTGCCAGGGTGTAATCACCTACATCAGAAATGACATACAAGGAAAAGTTGAGAACATCACAACTGACACAAGGACAGACACCCAAAAAGCTACAATTTGGTATGCAGGTTGCAAATTTACAATCTTTAACTTCTACAGCCCCCCAGGAAATGACTGCTCTTTTTAATTTCTTCAAGAATCGATATACACCAAAACAATAGTTGCGGGTGACTTTAATGGCAACTCTCCCCAGTGGGGATACAGAACATACAACAAAAGCGGAATGGCCATAGAGGAACTCTGTGGCACAACAAACCTCCTTGTTCTCCAAGACAAGAAATCTACCCCTACCCTTTTACACAGGGCTCACAACACACTCAGCAGGCCTGATTTGACCATCCTTTCATCCAACCTCTTCCAAAGACACACCACAGAAGTCCTTGACGGCATAGGTAGCGACCACAGACCCATCATGACTTCGGTGTTGACCCTAAGCCAAAGTCACTTTGTACAAAAGACCAAGTGGAATTTTAAAAAGGCGAACTGGGAGCTCTACAAGACAACAACAGAAAAGCTCCTAGAAGATATTACACCAAACTCCTCTGTTGATGTCTTCTGTGGCGCAATAACAGATTCCCTGCTCAAGGCTGTAGCTCTCTGCATCCCTAGGGGTTGCAGGAAAAAGTACAAGCCTTTCTGGAACAAGAACATCGAACAAGCAGTCCAAGACAGAGAAAATGCCCGAATAACTCTTGAAAGCAATCCTACAACAGGAAACAAAATTAACTACAAAAAAGCCTCAGCTAAGGTCAAACAGACAACCCTCTTAGCCAAAAGAAACAAATGGAGCACCACAGTTGCAGACCTTGATCTACGTAGAAACGGAGCCAAAGCATGGTCACTTCTCTCCAACTTGTGTGGAGAAAAGCGCCGAAACAACCCAAAACCCATGGACACAGAGGAAGGCACCATCGTAGAAGACCAAAAAAAGGCAGAAATCTTCAACAAGTTCTTTGCTTCTATAAACAAAGCTACACACCACACTGACCAACATAGAGACTGTCTGAAAAGACTGAAGGAGAAAGAGCATGCGCCAAATGCAAGCATCTCTCTCTTTGAAGATGACTTCACACTCACTGAGCTCAACAGGGCAATGAAGAAACTGAAGCCCCGCAAATCCCCAGGACCAGATAAGATTCACAATGAAATGCTTGTCAACCTCAGTCCCGTTGGGAAGGGTTATGTTATATTCTCCAGCTGATCAACAAGACGTGGAATGAAAACACCATCCCCAGAGCATGGAGAAACGCCCTCATCACACCCATTCTTAAGAAAGGAAAACCTGCTGAAGAAATGAAAAGCTATCGACCCATTTCACTCACCTCTTGCATCGGGAAACTGGCAGAGAGAATGGTCAACCACCGCCTATACTGGTGGTTGGAAACAACCGGTGCCCTGGACAGCAACCAAGCAGGTTTTCGTGCGGGCCAACGAACAGATGACCAGCTCTTCAGGCTCAGTCAGAAAATCCTTGATGGCTTCCAGGAAAAGAAGCACACAGTTGCAGTATTCATTGATCTCCAGCAAGCCTACGTGCTTTATGCCGGCGTGCTTAAAGGCGGCAGAGACTGTATTACTTACATTGGGGTTGTTTTTCTTTGCTGCTTTGGGAGGGATAGAGGGAGTTATGCCTCTATGGTTTTTCTTTAATATGGGGAGGGGGGGGGGGGGGGGTGAGCTATTAGGTTTATCTTTATATTCATAGCCTACTGAAATTCTCTCACATATATCATAATCCTTTATTCGCGCATGACAAATTTTTGGATGGTAAAATAAAGAAGTCCAGTGCCCATTTATGCATTCAAGTAGGTTGCATAAGGGCAATAAGATTTCTGATTTCTTTTATAAAACACAAGTGCAATAAAGTAGTGTTATTATAGTGATAAGTGTGACTGCGATGGTCAAATTATTCACTTCAAGTAGAGAAGGGCAAAAATGGCAACAAGTACTTTAAATGTTCACATAGATCAGATATCATTTTTCCTGTTTTGAAAAAAGAAAAAAAAAAAGAAGTAAAATTTCATAGTTAACATTCTACGTTATTAAAATTTTTATTGAATTACATTTATTTTGATTAAGTCTTCAGTTTGTGTTGTAGTAATAGCAGGGATCAATCGCTTCAATTTTCATATATTGCCCGTGTGTGGATATTGATAAATGCTTTAGAGTTTCTATATCAATTGATAGGGCCAGGAAAATACATAATTAGCTTTGCAAGGGTTTTATTATAACGGTTATAAGAGTTTTAGTGGGAGTTCGTGTATATTATAAAACATTATAAGTACCATGTCCAATATATATTACGATCCTTTCCCAGCAAGGCCAAGAACCTTGGTAAATCTATTTAGATTCATACAATACGTGTCCGTGAACAACCAAGCGAATCATGTCACTTGATGTATCTACCTTGATCTCAGGAGAATCAGTCCCTCCCGGGGAGGTGCCACTGACTGAAGTGTCTATAGGCCATTCCCAAAGGGGGGACATTAACTTGTTCTTATGCTCAGTAGGATTGTAAATGGGCTGATCCAACAATGTCATGCTCATAACTGTACCTGAACTGCAACAGGGAACTGCTGCTTTTTCTTTCCTAATCCTTACTCTCGTCATTTTTCCTGTACTTCTTTTGTACGTTTGTCACACTCTTGTGACCCGCTATTTCCGGGGTGCCTTGATTGTCGAAGCAGACTTTATGCTGTTGAAGCTAGAGAGGTGAGCAGAGTAAGTCTGATTCTCTGTAAGGACTTCTCTGTTGACATCCACCCCTTGGTGCTCATCAGTTGAGAGCGCCGTAAAACCTCTACTAAAACAAATAAAGAATCAGTAAAAATTACAAGGCTCCTTATTTCAACTGACATTGCATACATGTTCTCTGTCTCTCTTGTCTTGTCATGAAAGAAAAGAAAAAAGAGATTTATATAAGGTGATACTTTTTTGTCCCAGTGGGAACATTTTTCTTGACTGTACTGGAATCATAAAAACACATGATGTAGATGTACACATAGAATTATGTCAGTTGCGATCGTACAGAGATGCGACAAAATTCAGAGCCCCTAGCATGAATTTAATATCTTTTTGTGAGAGAAGTTTCTCATTTTTTGGCCCTAAAATTTGAAACTCCTTACCCCAGAACATCAGAGAAATAACAAATCCAAATACTTTGAAGTGATTCTCAAGACTGGTTTGTTTAATTTTTAGTTGTAATGTGATAGTAGGTGGTATGTCTTGTTTTTCACTGCTGTCCCTATACATATAATTAATATATGGTTTGAGAAAGTTCTTCTTTATTTGTTTGAAATAGTTTTCTTGCGTGAAATGTTTTATTTATGCTTATTGATCATGTCACTGATGTAAAGCGCTCAGTGATCATGTCCTTGATGTAAAGCACTCAATTATCTTGTCATCGATGTAAAGCGCTCAGAGCTTTTACCTCCTATGGGATAGACACTATATATGCGATGTATCATTATGACCACTTCTTTGTTAAGGCACCGATGGTCCTACGTTGGAATATATGGTCGCTTTTCGGACAGCGGGCTGACCCAGATTTCAGTGGTTTCCAGACCAACACCAAAAGTGGGCATTGCCTTACCTAAAGGAGAAGTTTGGTTTCGTTATACAGAGAACTCTCCTTGATTTTTAATGAAACTGAATAAGGGGCAAAACTTTACCTTCGATTTTCTCAAAACAGCATTCTTCGGGATAGCCCATTGTCCTTAAAAGCAACCATATTTGGTTTGATTTCATTTCGGAACCTAGGTTTTTATGGGAGGTTGATGTTGATTTAGCAGTCTTTCCCTACTAAAGATGTTAAATTTGTGTGAAAATCAGAAAGTGGAGGCAAGACTTCTTATGTAGCGATAGTGCTTAACTCTGACCATGCAAATGGTTTCTGAAGAAATTTTCAACATGCAAGAAATTTTAGAGAACGATCGTCTGATTTAAATTTGGAGACAATAAAACTCAAAAGTAAGCCCACAAAACTCTAAAAAATATATAATATATAAATGCTATATTTATAGTGCAAGATGATTCTTAATTTTTATTGAGGACATCCAGATTGACCTCGGCAATTGTTTTTAATTGTTAAAAAAGTACCTATTTCTCCCAGTTACACAGAGTATTACACTCTGTTGATAATATTATATGATGATATAATATGCCCTGCTGTATCTGTGAAAATTTCAGAACACTTTTGTCTCTTTATTTTCCTTTTCTTATATATGTTACCCAGTTATTTTTTTCACTTCTCTTGCTTTTTGCGTGCCCCTTGCATGGGCAGTCCAGCAGTCTGGTTAAGCAAAGCACTCAGACTAATCAGTATTGACCAAGGTGTCAAGGGAGTCCGGTGGCAACCCAGTCCCGCTGTGACTGATTACTGCTAAAATAATTAAGTTCACCGGAGACCAGCAGGATGGAATGAAGTGGCCCCAGGCCAAAGGAATGGAGACATCGGTCTCCTGCAACAAGCTCTTGCTTTTATTGTGAAATCAGGTTTTTGCTCTTCCATCACATCACTGCTTGTGGGATTCAGTTTGTCCGGGGGGAAAAAACGTGGTTTCCATTTGATAATGAGGATACCTTCAGCTAGTGCTTTGTTGCTTGCCTGCTTCAGTATAGAGAGACTCTGAAATATAATAACACCCAGTTTTTTCAAGCAGAGTGTTGAATTACTGGGTTTGTAGACTGTCTAGTTTGATAGCTGTGATTATTGGGGCTAGATGAGGTTTTTTGTTATCCTTTTCCACTTCTTGGACTCATGATGTCAGGGAAGGGATTTGGGTTGCTATATATTGAAGAGTGTTTATTTGTATTGTTTCTCTTGGTGCGATGTGATTTAAAAAGATGCAGCGATCTGCTGGGATAGATCAGTGTCATGAATAGATTTTATTCAGATTATACAGTTGGAGTGAAGCTTCGACATGCTATTTTTTTCTTAGTTGATTTGGACAACGTTCTAGCATTAAGAAATACAATGTATAAATTTGTCATAGGATATTGTTTTCTGAATTATTTTTTCTTTAGAGGGGCTATTTTTCTTTTATGTCTGTTGATTGTTTGACAATTTGCTTTTTGCATCATTAATGATTTGCTGTGTACTCTTGTATTTTGTGAAAAAATATTCAATAAATTGAAAAAAATATCTAAAATTATTTTTTTCGATTTAATTTGTAGGCCTATTCGCGCAGCAAAAAAACTGAAACAGGCAGTTTTGACAAGTGTTCCCACCATATCTTGGGTCAAGAGCTTTTGACAAGAAATTCCATGCTTGTGTTGCCTTGGTTTCAGTGTTGTTGATATTTAATACTTCTTCATTTTATACAATTCTGTTGATTTTTCACGCTGGTTTTGTCCTGTCTTCCTCAGTAATGGCATGAATGTAGAAGGTGCTACTCACAAGCAAGTTGTTGACTACATTCGATCTGGAGGGGATTCTCTGACTCTCACAGGTTGGAGTTGTGTGAATGTTGCTGTTGTTGTTTTTCTGGGGGGTTTTTTGTTTGTTTTTTGAAATAAGGAATTATAATAATAATAATAGATTGCATTTATATAGCGCTCTGTCCCATACTAGTATAAACTCTGAGTTAAAGTGGGCTGACTGGGTCTTTCTTTATGTTTTGGTGTGATATGTTGTAGCACTTGTCCAAAAGGAACGTATTAATTGCGGAATAAAGTCAGGTTATAGAATTGTCCTTTATTGGATTTACTTGTCATTGTCATTGACTTAATGTTAACAGTACTAGAGACTGATTCCATTGCTGTTGCTTTTAATCAAGGATAAAAAAAATGTAAAGTTGTTCCCACATCGGATCTGGACATTAGGGATTGCCTTGTTAGTGAGACAACTTCCTGGGCCTTTGGCGTATTGTGGTAGGGTGGCCAGTTCCTTTCTACACCGCTTTTACTTCCCCAACTCGAAGTCAGGTACCCATTACTCTTGGGTGGGCAGGAGGGGGTGAAAAAAATTTGTGTCCATGCCGAGGCTCGAACCCGGACTTTCCGCTTTGGAGACGAGTGCAATAACCACTCCGCCACCACTCAATCAAGAATAATAAAAGTATGACCTTTCTGCTTTTTCACTCACCACGGTCTTCACCTGATTTTGACTGACCTTTTTGGTGATGATGAATTATTTTGAATTTTTTTTTTTTTGGCGGGCTTTCTAGTTTATTATTAGATGGTATCTGTTGTTACAGTTGTTAAAGATTCATATTTTGTTGTTGTTGAGCTCCTGCAAGCAATAGCTGTGGCTGTATTTGTAGAGAAAGCAATGTGGTGTTCAATATGAGTCATGGCAAAATGACAGTGCTTTTAAAAATATTTTCTGTCTGTATAGTTGATTTGCAAAGCCTCCACATCCGTTCATTAAATGAATAGCTATATTTAGGAATTACGGCTAATTAGTTACAATTGTTCTAGGTATAGGTATTCAAGCTAGGGAAAAGGAACCTAGGTTTCGAAGTCAGTTTAGTAAGTAAGGAAACCTTGGATGTCAACTTCATACGTTGAGTTGAAATCTTTTCAAAGTCAGTTTCGGTCTGATAAAACTTTTCTAAGAAGAAACTCTCTGCCTTTTGTTATCTTGTTCCGTCACATTATCAGCATTCCCACTTTCAACAAGTAGGTAAAGGTAACGCTATTGCCTCTACAAGTAGCTCTTAAATGTCAAGTGGCCTTTAGTACTTGATGTCAATTTGTAAACTTCTTTGCCCTGGATTGCAGTTTTCATTATAAGATTTCTGCAGAGAGGCAGATTTAGCACTGTTAAAAGTCTTTTGGTCAATTGCTTGTAAACCTTTTTATCAACCAGTGCCCACTTTTGCCACACGTTAACAGGCTAAAACTTTTGTAATGCCCATTTAAATGTCCAAGCTGGGCATTAGATAACACCTGTCACTACTGGAGTAATCCCCACTGCCCACCAAAATTACTAGGTGATATCTTGCAGGCTGGAAGGCACTGATCTAGTTGGAAGTAAAATCAGTTTTTGTTGCCCGAGTTGAACTTTACACTTACTCAACAGCTTTGGAAGATAACAAAATGAAGAAGTTGAAAGAGAAAGCTCCAACCGATAACCCACAATCCATTCTCTACATAGATCACCCAGTGTTCTGTAGACTCTTCTTGCACTGTTAGTTGCCATATCATTATTTCAGTTCTTTTCAATTATCCCCAGTTAAAGGATATGTAGGTTCTATTGAGGTTTTATACTTATCATATATTGACGCTTTGACGTTGAAGGTTATGTAATATGTATACATCGTAGTTTAACGTGGCGGATAGTTGGTGGGTGCTCTCTTACCTTTTCCCCCCAGATTTCTTGTCTGTTATGTAGTCCTGCTTTTTCTAGGGGTGTTTGATTGATGCTCTGGTGCACTCTGTTCCTCGTCTCTCTTCATTGATTTTTTAAATAACCTGTTCTTGTTGAAATGCAGTAAGTGTCTTGCTTACTACTTATAAACTGTGATTCAACAAAATTTACGAACACTTCCTATTGGGAGGTTCTACTTCATTTCTTCTTTCCCCTTGTTGGTTATATCTATTCATGTTACTATTTTCTTGCACTAATTTAATCTATTTATCTTGTTAAAGTGCTTCTTGTTACTTAAAGAAACAAAGTACTTTCTTTTGTTCTTTCTCTTTCTGTCTTTCTTCCTTGAACCAATATAATTAACTCAAAACTAGGTGGGCAAAGCACTATTTTCTTGCTTTTTTCTCCCCTCAGTGATATCTGTCCCGGAGCAAGTTGCGGAGAAATTGGAGCCCAGTGATGACTCCTCAGGCCCTTCCTATATTGACTACTCTGAACGTCGCTCCTTGCCCATCTCCATCCCAGACTGCAACTTCATGGAGCAGTATGGGGACAAACACGTGGTTTGTATACACATGCACATGTTGGGATTTCATATCACCACTGTTATAACACGTTTTAGGCATTTGTTATGTAAAATATAAAAGATGAATATCAGTGCCCTAGTCAGCTTTAAGTGAAAATGAGTCTATAATTAAACTTTTAATACATGAACAAAACCTTGCTGTGTTGAAGGTATGAAACATGCAACAGATATTTTTACCATTCCAATAACTCGACTCTAAAAGCAAAAAAAATAACATAGGCAAGTGTGTTATACTGTGACGATGTGCTTGTCTTACCTGTAGAAACAGAACTAATTTTCTCATGAGTCAATTGTGTAGATATGTGCTGTAGTTCTTGTCTGTTCTGTCTATTTCTTTTTAATACTTTTTTTCTTAATCTGAGTCTACCAAAATGCGGATCATAAATTAATTTTTTGTAACAGGTTGGAGTCCCTTTTGATTTGCTCTCTGAGCTGATTGGGGTTATTTTGTACTTTTTACAAAGTTTTTACTTTCTCTTCTGGTCCATTTGATGAAGGCCAAAATTCTGGTTTAAACCAATATTTTAAAAAATAACATTTTTCCTGAATTTTTCTAATGAGTGGAAAAACATTTATCTGTAGGAAGTAAATTCCGTTTTGATTTCAGTATCGGTGTTTGCTCTGTTGTTTTTTGAAAATTTATGTTGTTATTTAAAGAGTATTGATCACATCAAATGTATATTGGCGCCTCAGTTTAATTTTTTTAAAGTCCCTTTGGTTTTGTCTCTAGTTTTATCCACTCAGTTTTGATTGGCTTCGCAGTGTGTAACAGTCCTATTTTCTTGCTACATTTTGAGGGTCTTGTTTATTATTTTCATGTTTGATTAATGTGGAATTGCTTAATCCTCAGGTGTTTAACATATACATGGCTGGGCGCCACTTATGCTCACGGAGATACCGAGAGTTTGATTCTCTGCACAACAGTCTTAAAAGAGAATTCCCCGATTTCAATTTTCCCCGGCTTCCGGGCAAGAAGCTGTTTCAATTGTCAGAACAGCAATTGGACCAACGACGAAGAGGACTGGAACAGTACTTAGAGAAAGGTGATCATGTAATTGGGAATGTTAATGCCTGTATAATATGAATAAGAACCCATTTCAATGCAGTTGTTGTCTTGGAGGGGGGTCGGGGGGCTTTGATTTTTTAAAACTCCCACCTGCAGTAAGACGTAGCTCTTTATCTCCGGCAAGCCGCTCCCAGCGGCTCGTGGTCAGAACCACTGTGCCAGTGAGCCGTTCCTTTACGACTTCGACATCAAATTACTTTTCGGCAATTGCCAAAAACAGGTCTCTTATACGGGAAGTTCAATCATTAAATGAAGAACTATCAAAATAGGTTTGCTAGTTTAGATTTTATGACCCATTTAATGACATTTTTGTCATTTTTAGATTTAGCACCAAAAAAATGGCCTTGGCGTAGTGGGTTTACCCCTCTCGGAGATAAAGAGTTAAATAAGGATTAGAAGCTGTGATTAATTTTTAAAATCCTAAATACCCGCAACTTATGTGTGGCTGGTTGGGGATTTCTACCAGCCTCCTTATGCACTTGTCCCTATCAGACATGATGTGTTTTGCCTCTGTATGCGGTTGGCGCATGCTCTGGTGTGGTTTGCTCCTTCTTTCATATCAAACATTTAGCGTCCTCGTCTCTCTAGCTTCTTTTTTTGTGTTTGTTACTCTCTTGTAACACCTCTAATCTTCAGCTTTTATATGACCTTATTGTGTTGCAAGGGCAGTAAAACTCTTAGTAATACTAAAACTAAAGATGTGCCTCAATAGTAGTGTGAAACACAAAGTTTTGTAAGATATGTTGCAGAGCTGATTTTTCTTTGTGATGACGTGAAGTGATATATTCAACATAGAGGTAATATAGAAATAAGAGAAAAGGTTTAGTCTAGGTCTTCTTAAAAGCTTTTGCACATGGCATCATGGTTACACCCTTGTTGACCCCTCTGAGAGTGGAGACCCCAGTTGTGAATAGTAGGTCAAGTAAGTTTGGAATGGAGACCTGAACTAGACGGTTACCTAGATAGCATTTTGTATACAGTCGAACCTGCCTTGACGGCCACCTCTATAAGACGGCCATCTGTACAAACAACGACTTTCCATTTCCCCACATGCATTTTTTCTATATAACTTGACTGTATAAACGGGCACCTGTCCAACGCGGCCGCGGCCACCTTAGTTTAACACACAATCCCTATCACACCAAACAATAACACCTGTCTTAGACGGCCACCTCAGTGACTCCATTACCTTTTGTCATAAATCATACATTGACCCGTGGCGTTGTGGGCGAGCCGCCATAATCCATTCCCCTGTCGTTTTTGTTAGGTAGACCCTCCAACTGATCATGTTGTCTAGGCCTCTCCCACTGTTGACCAATAGGTAACACATTTTCAGCTGCAGGTGAGGGAAGCGTTTGATCCCTCATAACCAAGACGTGTTATTGGTGTTATCAGCACGTCTCGCTCATAACCCATAAGCCCCACCCAGAACTCATACACAAATCGTGAGAGGAGTGGTCACTGTTTACCCAGTCTGTAAAAAAGTAACAATGGACGTCAACATGAACTTGTGACAGAAGCGTCGCTCGTTCTCAAAGTGGTGGGGACCCATGTGTTTGTTTTACCATAGCGCTCAGTTCAGTCCTCCTTGTCTGACACATTTCGTTTTATTGTCACCCTCACGTAAAAGCAGCAACAACAAAAAAATAAAACCCAGCAACAACAGCAACAACAAACAAACAACAATGTGGCTACCTTCGGTTGGGACCTCAGAAAGGAATGGTTTGTTTTTTTCATTTTGACCAATCCTGCCTAAGACGGCCACCTGTGTTATACGGCCACTTTTCTCCTTGACAATGGGTGGCCGTCTTACACAGGTTCGACTGTATTTTATTGATCATATTTCTTAACATGAAATAGACATGAACAATAGGGAGCCGTAAGCGTATACGATATCATTCACTCTCATTTGCTTAAGTTTAGCTATGCCTATCTGGAATAGGAATGCATGTGCACTCACGTGTGTGCGTGGGCGCACACTAAAGATGTACGCACTTACGCACACACACACGCACATGCTTGCATATACCCCTATCAACACAATTTAGATATTTACCATGTGGACTGCTTGCAGGGCCTCCGCAGAGAGTGTTTAGGAAACTACATTCAAGAAGAAATATTTGATGACATATCTTCCCCTTGTCTGAATCAAATCACATGTTTTGCAAGCAGGATGTAGAAAATAACTTCCGCTATAGACCTCCATGAAAAACACTGCCTAACATCTAAAGTTCTGTGCGTAAGAAAGTCATTGCTGAAAAAGTTGTTGAAATTTGCTCATTTGATAAGTTGGTCTAGTTTGTTGGTGATTTTCTTGTCATATTCACAGAATATATTCCTTCTTTCCCGTTGAGTATTTGGATAACGTAAGATTAATTTGTGAACTGAATGTCATGAAAATTACTTTTTGGGTGTTCTGGTGTGGTTTGCTCCTTCTTTCCTATCAAACATCTATCATCCTTATCTCACCTACTTTTTAAAGTTTGTTATCTTTTGATCTCTAATTGTG
The DNA here is from genome assembly GCF_000002075.1 of Aplysia californica. Taxonomy (NCBI): domain Eukaryota; kingdom Metazoa; phylum Mollusca; class Gastropoda; order Aplysiida; family Aplysiidae; genus Aplysia; species Aplysia californica. The sequence continues at coordinate 836,453 of NW_004797452.1, forward strand.
TTGCAAGTGCTGTAAAATGCTTACTAAAACAAAACAAAACAAAAATTACTTTTTTCTGTCTACAGTTTGTGCTGTGAGGGTGATAGGAGAGAGTGAGATGATGCAGGAATTTCTGGCTGCTGGAGATCTGGATGAGGTTAGTGTATATTGTTTGTTCTGCATCTGAATGTTTTGAAAGAGTTAACACTTTGCCGCCACATCTTGGCGATCGGCGATGTTTACTACCCAGTTTCTTTGGATTTTCCCCAAAATACGTGGCAAGGGATTTTTTTACTATAAAACTATATTATTATGAGCCTTGTGATGGCATAATGTTAAATGAAGCTGAAGGAATAGTCTTGCATACTTGAGAATTAATACAGACCTTCACTTTATACCGTAGTGTCCGCTTAATTAGATCCCGGTGCTCAAACCAGCTTAAAATGTCTCTCCTTTCTGTGCGGTCTGCAGGAGGACAGCAACAGCCAGGTGGAGTTGAAAGTGTTGCTGCCGGACAAGAGCCTGTGTGTGGTCACTATATGCCGGTCAGATGATACAGATGCTGTGTACAAGGTAGCTGTCCTATTTTTTTTGTTTGGGTTTTTTTTTTCCACTTCTTTTGGTTGTTGTTGATGCGTGTGTGTGTTTTTTTTGTATTTTTATACCCTGTCCTTCCTATGAGTGGACACCATCTGGTTAATATCAGAACATGTTTGTGATCTGTTGTGGGCTCTTTCTTTAAAACATTAGGAGATTAGATCTATAAAAGGTTAGCTTGTAGTAGTGTTCATAGTTACTACATTTAAAACATAGTTTTCAAACAGAATAAGTCCGTGTTAAATAAAGCACTAGTCCTGTCTTACTGTGCTCCAGAGTAACATAGAGGGCCACCCGCTATAAGATCCATAGAGGAACTCCATTATTTTAGTGACCTGAATTTTCCTTAAGTACAAGTGCTCTCTCTCTCTCTGAAGTGTGCACAAACGGGCAAGCAGAAATTCATTCTTTTGCCAAGAGTTGGGGCTTCATGCTCAATGAGTATTTAGCTATTTGGACAGTACCCTTGATGTGTTGCGGGTCTTCTCTGGCCCATGTAGTGTGACAGGAGGTTTAAGCTCACTGGTGGATCAGAGATAAATGTCTGTTGATTTTATTTACTCATTCTCTACAAAGAGCCTCTTTTTGGAGCTTCTGAGACCCTTGCTTTATGGTAGAGAATGGCATTTAATAGCTTGACAAATTCTTACACTCTTTGACTCCAGAGTCTTCAGACGGTTACAGAAGAAATATTTGATAACATATCTTCCCCTTGAATGAATCAAATCACATGTTTTGCATGCAGGATGTAGAAAATAACTGTTCCGCTCTCGACCTATTATTTTGTACTCAGATTATTTTTTTTTATGCAGTCAGATGGGAAATTCTTTTCCCTGCATTTTGACATATGTATAAATATAGACATCGGCATCACTCTTGAGTTGGTCAAAAAAAAAAAAAAATTCGAATCAGTTATAGTGTTGTCTGATTTCAGTGAGAGATAAAGATAATGGCTAGCAAAATGGCTTGGACACGGTGGAGATAATGATCCAGTAGGGAAGGAGTTAAACGGAGGCTGTATTTGTTGGAATTGTTTGGTTGTCTAGATTAAGATTGTACCAATTTGTTTAAAGTATTATTTTTGGTGATAATTTGTATGCTTGTTTCCTTGTTCTGTTATCATTTTTTTAAAGATACGTGACTTATTTGATGAGTTGCGATGACTTATACGAGCGCTAGGAATTCACAAGGAAAGTTGTACACAAGTTGCATCACTCTGTACCAGGGCTTTAAACACCATTCTGTATCAAAATTTGATAAGGACTAGTAGTTTTCTGCTATTAATATATATGGAAGTGAAATATTTGTGACTGCAACTTTTGGTTTTGATAAGTTGCCATTATGTGCAAGCTCTATGTCTTGCTTCAAGGTGGTACATAATCATTCAGTGCTTACAGTTGTTGTTCTGATATGTTGTCTCCAGGCTGTTGTTGCCAAGCTGCACATAGAAGAGGCCGCTGAGTACTTCTACCTGTTTGAAAGTGTGGAGCATAATTTTGGTAAGGATCTGGTGTATATTTATTTCTCTTTTTGCTACTTTCCTGCTCTGGTGGATCTTGTGTGACCTTAATGTAGGTAGTGTTATTTTTTAAATGTAAACTGCTGCCTTCAAAACTGAATTTTTGCTATATATTTTTAGATACTTGAATCATTCTGACTCTTAAAGTAAAACCAAGCTGTGTTGTTAACCAACATGAATACAACCAAGTGTTCACATGACCTTATGCAGTTGCGAGCATTGTAAAACTTTTACCAAACTGAAATAGATCTAATGTGGTTTGCTCTTTGTGGTTCTTTTCAGTGTTATTATAATTCTCATCTGCTCTTGGAGAAATGTACTGGCTACTGTAGTGTACAGTAATGGTTAAGCCCCTTGCCTTAATTGCAAGACGCAAGTTTGGTTTCACAAATAGGGAACTCAGCTGATATTTATCAAATATCTACTTACAGTACAGGCAGTATTGAGGCAAATGGCTTTCTAAATTGTGCAAACTGTTGATTTGGGGCGTAGAACATTTGCATCAGTTTTGAGAAATAAGGTTCTTATTCTGCTGAATTGTGTTATAATACAGCACAATTACTTCACCTAGTCATGATATCTTGGCCATTTCCTTTTGTCTCATATCGTGCCTCAAGTGAAATGATTTTGGGGAATGTTTTGCTTTTTTATTGCAATCGGTGTGTCAATCTACTTTTTTTCATTTTTTTTTCCAGCTGTGTCTTGATATTCTTATTTGCTTCATACTCTTTTTCTGTTTTCAGAACGCAAAATGCTCCCTCAAGAGCTGCCCCATAATATCTACATCCAAAATTATAGCACTGCCACAGCAACTTGCATCCTGCTCAAAAAATGGTTGTTTACTCCCTCAAAAGAAATGACCCTGACCTCTGACCCCACACTCTTGAAGTTCCTCTTCTGGCAGGTAAGGATAATCATTTACTAAAATTGTACTTTGGCATATCCTCTTATTCGCTTAAATATATTTCTTATGGTGGTGTTTTGTTGTTTCAGATTTATTTAACAGATCATTTGTACTGCATGCAGGGAACTGAATGTAAGGTTTTCAGAAATGTTGGTACAGTAGTCTGCTTAAAATGCACAGTTAATCTGAACACAGCTGTAAACCAAAACAAAATAGAATCTGTTGTTGTTTTTTTTTAGATTCAATTTTAGCAATCTTTCTCAGATGAAATCTTCTGGTCCGCAGATTTCAGTTCAAATGAACTTCACTGAAGTTTGTCAGTTGATACCCCTCCAAAAACTACTTCAGTCAATCATATTACGGTTGCGACTCAGTTTACGGAGTAGACTTGCAGCTCGTCTATGAAGTTAATTGTGTGTCACAAAACACTTTTGGAAAGTACCTTGAACAGATTGTTTTCTTTAGGATATTAAAAAAGAATAACAATGAAGTAAATTTTTGGACTTTCCCCTTTTCTTGTGCATTTGGTCTAATTAAAATTTTTTTTTCCAGACTTTATTCATTATATCTGAGTATTTTTGTCACCAAAAGCAAGACAAAGAAAGAAGCTTTAACCCTATCTGTACGCCCCGGGGTAATTTTGTACCCCCGGTGTTGTATTCTTCACCTTTTAGAATACTTCAAGTGTGAAGATCTCTTTGAAACTTTCAGTATTTTTCAAAAAATCATTTTGACAGACTGCTATGCAAAGCGCACGAATCGGATTAAAAAGTAAATTTCCTTTTTGGAAAGTGGAGGCACAGAGTTCCCCACATCATATGGATATGATAGTAAAACACAACGTACGAATAGGGTTAAAATGATATCAATAACTCCATATGTCCAAATTAACGAGCGCCTGATTCCACAGCGTTGTGACACATATAAGGCTTCCCGATCTTAGGATACACATTTTGACACAGATCGTTCTGTCTGTGTTGTAAAGAGCGATGGTTTGTGCCTTTATTTTGTCGCCAGGTGAATACCAAGTTCTGGTATAGTTTGCTTCTTCTTCCCTGTCAGACATCTGTTGCCCTTATCTCTCCTCTTTTTTTGTTTGTTGCTCACTTGTAACACCACTAGTCTTTGACATTTATATGACATGATTGTATTGCGAGTGCTGTAAAACTTACTGAAACAAAGTTCAAAGTGCATCCTTAGGTTTTATTGAGGTTCCAGTTTCATGAATGTCTGGATTATATTAATCGTACTCTGAATAACCCTATTGGATGTTCCTGTTTTAAGTTATGAAATCGTGTTTAAAAGATGAGTTCATCAGTGTTTAATCCTCTATTTTATTTGTTTACTTTCAGGCAGTAGATGATGTAAATAAAGGAATTATCAAAACTGGAGATAAACTCTATGAGTTAAAGGCCCTAAAAGAGTCAGAAAATGCTCTGGAGGTAAGTGTTTTTCTTACACGAGTCTGTGATGTGTGATTTTCTTGTGAAGATTTTGTCTTAGAACAAATATTTTGTGACGTTTGGTGTTTTGTAGTTTAATTTGATGTGGTGAGAGCAATATGACGTTGATCCTCTCTGAGTAATATGACTTGTGCTTAAACATTCGGGCAAGAGGAAGTCTGAGAGTTGATAATGATTTTGTTAGGCAACTTTCAGCTCTCATTCTGGTGAGAACGACACTGAACATATTTGTGATGTTTGCTAGATTGTCAATCTACAACAAATTACACTGCTTTTTGCTTGGCGTAAGCAGTTTTAAATGAAATGATTGAGGCGTTTTATCACTCATCCAGACTTTGCACTTTAAATAAAATCATGCTTAACCTGTTTATTAAAGGGAGCAGATATTTTGAAGTTTGCACTCAAATTCTCTGTGTCTTCTATTTCCCCCCTTTTCTGTTCTCAGTACCTGAAGATGGTGCGCCATTTGGAAGGCCATTCAGAGGTCATGTTTCCCCACTGTGCGTGCGACTCCCGAAGGGATGGTCATGTTGCTGCAGTGATTGGGCTGACTGCATTCAAACTTCAGGCTTGCAAAGAGGATGGAACCACCGAGGTAAGAATGTGAAGAAGTGTTTAGTGAGGTTGTTATTCTCTAATTGTGTAGCTGGAAGAAAAAAGTCAACTCTTTTGGTTTTGTATTGTTCAAAAACAATTGCCGAGGTTAATCTGCAGGTCTTTAATGAAAAGTCAGGAGTTGGCATGCCTGGAAAAAAAAATAGTACTGTGAGCTAACACTTCTGTCTTCATCATTTATGTCAGAAAGTTAATTTTTTTTTATGGGGGGTGGGGGTTCTTTGGTTGAGGGCTAATAAATTTTCTTGAAATAAGTCTCATTCCTAGAGCATAACACCTTCAATAAGCTTTAGCCATGCAATTCCCCTTTACCTTAAAAAAAAAGAAGAAAACTGAAAAACGGACTGAAATAGATTTTGAAAATATATTGATTTGATCGGCCACACTGATAAAAGTCTTAGTGTTTTCCATTACACGGAGGGTCAGTAACAAAAGTGGATGGTTCGCTTTTTCATCTCGCTTCCACCATCAGCATATTTGAGCCTCAGAGCGAAAGACTAAAAGAGAAAAATCAAAACAATGTGGGGCATCATACACATTCCTCCTCTCTGTCCTACTTATGTCCTTTCTCCCACTACAAGCTTTCAGTGGCGTCGGTAGCCTAGTGGTTAGGCTACTGGACTCGTAATCGTGAGATTGCGGGTTCGGGGGTTCGAGCCTCAGCTCAGTCCGACGTTGTGTCCTTGGGAAAGGCACTTTACACGAACTTCCCACTTGGCTCGGTCCTATCGGAGACGGACGTTAAACTAGGAGGTCCCGCCCCTTAAATAACCTAATAGTGTTGATAGGGGCGTTAAATCCATACCATTTAGAAGCTTTCTTTGTATGCTGATTTCTCACGGTCTTTCCCTTTGTCTTTTACTTACCCTCTTTTTGTAGAAAAGTTCTTTAACTCATTGTTGACGGCCTATGAGAATACTCGTGTCCAGGCCGCCACCTGACTACGAGAAAATCCGAATCTCTCTTTAACTATAAAACTTTCTCCAGTCCATTATTTCCAAATTAAAAAAAAACTACTATGAAGTTGCCGTTCTTGCCTTTCTGTGCACTTATTGTCCGCTAATTTTGTAGCTTTTTGGAGGGAAAGTTATTGCAGTTTTAGTGTGGGTACGTAAATTTGTGGGTGTGGCTGGAGGCAGCCGAGGTGGGTGTGTCTGCTCAGGGAGGCAACTCAGGTGGAAATGGGCTAAATGAGTAGAGAGATGTTGTTGTTTTTATGATGTATCAATGAGCCAGGGGATGGAGGGCACCGCTGTTAAGTCTTAATTCTCTTTCTCTCTGTTGTTCTTCTCTTTCTGTCTTACTCTTTCTCTGCACTACATGTAAATGACCATTAGTGTCGATGTGCTTCTCTTTACTCAAACTAAAGTACAAATTCTTACGTAATTTCTGCAATAATTATTTTTTGTCTTTCGACTGTTTCTAGTCCCAAGTGATTGAGTTCAACTGGAAGGACGTCAAGTCATATGGAGTCGATGATGAGGGAATGTCTTTCAATTTTGAGTACAACCGACAAGGGAAAAAACCCCGCCTAGTCAAAATCTTCACACCTTATGTAAGTAACAAAGACCATGACTGATGGTGGTATGTAGGATGATTTTTGCCAGAAAAGCTTTATCATTGCTTTTGTGTTCATTAGATTAAAAGTTAGAGTGCAAATGTCATGTTAGGTAATTTGTCAAGTTTATAAACTGCGGTGGATTTGAATCAGCAGTTACTTCCATTTCAGGAAAAAAAGTAAACATGTTGCTGATAACGCTTCTCAGATTGATACATGTTGCGTTTCTTTTACTATCATTTAAAAAGTTGATTCCGTTTCTTTACTTATAAGTATTAATTCAGTTGTTACCCATAAATATATTAATTTTGCCCACCACATGGCGTGATTCATTTTGTTCTCCTGTTTGATTAGTCCTTACGGTCTTTATAGCTGTGACCTAGACATTTGAGTAGTTTCAAGGATTTCAAGCCGTTTCTTCCCTCAATTTTGCTTACGTCACAAAATTCAATCAATATTTCTCTCACTGTAGTCGATATGAATTGGTGTAATAAATATTTCAATATTTCTGTTTACAAAAAATTTCCCCTCCGTGCTATTGTCGGGCTGGAGATCTTCACATGATGTCATTGTTTGATTTTGTAAGGGCATACTGTACAGTAGTAGTAAACATGCCCAAGAGTAAAATAATGAGTGAGTGATAACAAAGAATAGAGTGCATATACACACACTCACTACCCTTCTCACACATCAATGAAAGGCACAAAAAGTGTGTAGGAACAGATCATTCACCAAATGTGGCTATTTACGACATGGCTCTGCTTGCAGCCCCTATGTGAGTGGTGCTATAACATTATAGGCCTTAGCACTGCTGTAGAATAATCACGATAGATTTGAGATTTTAAAACTGATAACGGGGGCTCTTGTGGCCTAGAGGTTAAGATGTTGGCCTTTCATTCAAAGGTCCCGGGTTCGAATCCGAAAAATTTTCTTCTCTAAAATTGTCTCCTTTCATCTCCTTTCCTGCTCTTTAGCAATGTTCTGTTGTCTGCTTTCATTTCCACTTTCTGCCCCCACCCCCTCACCTCCTTTGCCCCCTCCTCTGGGCTCCTGACTCTTTCTGCAGCCTTTTTACTGCTACTCCTTGGCTCCTCCTTACTGTTGTCTTTCTGCCAAACCCCTGATCTTCTGGTAGGAAAGATCTACACCTAGCCTTCTCGGACAAGGGCGAAAAATCTCGGAGGGCCCGTGTGCAATTTCGCACGTTAAAGATCCCTTGGTGGTCTAAAATCGATAAGAGTAGGCTTCGGCTGCCACCCGGGCAAAATTCAAAATTTCCTACCAACTGAAAACATTAGGAGTGTCCCGCGCGCTCCTATGACCTATGCAGTTGCGAGCGCCGTAAAACACTTTACAAAAAATTTTTTTTTTTTTTTTAAAAGAGGGAGAAATGTTGATCCACCCCTTCAATACTTTTGGGCGTTGTGTTTAAGGGGGAGAAACTACATTGACCTCCCATGGCTATTATTACTGCTGACTCGCTGTAAATTTCATCCCTGCAAAAATGCTCTGTTTTTATTATTGACATGCTTTCTGCTTTTTATTTTTCAGTTTTATTACATGAATGACTGCTTTGATAGAATATACGATGAGCTACAATGGGAGACGTAATGGAAGTTCATGGGAAGCAAACAAGAGCCTGCCCCTGCCACGCACTGTTGTCATGAGACTGAACTTCACAAGGAAATATTGTGATGGCACACTAGAGACCTAGATATTTGTTTTGCAAGAGGAAAGAGCTAGACATTATGCACTGTACATTTTTTTGTATACTTTTTGCATTTTATTCGCAGTACCTTTACTGCCTTTCTTTGATTTTGTTTATTTTGCATCCACTGTGCGAAGGCTATGTATGTAGAGTCCAACACTCGTAAACACCGAAAGCTATGTGTGGCCCTTGTCCATTATAGGTAAAACATGATTTACTGTCTACAACTTAAATTTTGATTTGCGAGAACCTTAAGTTCAAAGTATAGGTACTGATAACCAGAGTCTCGAAATTGGCTTATTCTTTTTTAAGAGCTTTTGAGTTGGAATACTTAGATTTAAAGAAAACTTGTTTTTTTTTATTAGTCTCATTCTTCATCCAGCTGATACCAGTTTATACAGATAATGCTGTGCTTTACTCATTGTCCACCAAGTGTATGTTGTGCTGTGCATATATATATATATATATATAGTGATGTGACGTTGTATCAGGGTAAATGTTCTGGCTATATAGAGCAGGCCTCTCCCTCTGAATTTAATGTCTAAACCCTCAGGAAATCATAAATACTGTTACAGAAAACTCTGAGGGGAAGTAATAGGAAAAAGAAAGGCTCAACTGGTATTTTCCTGGACTACAGTGTTGGAATGAAAGTTAACTTTGTTGATACAGGTTGGATCAACTGGTAAAGGATTTGATGGGATTGTGGTGCTTGGAGAGGTATTAGCTCTGACCTCTGTGGTGACTTTCACTGGGATGCAAAAGGGGATGAACATTAAGAAAGTCTACCATTGATTTATCCTGGAATTGACCTGTGTGCTGAGAATAGATTAGAGAGTCCCTGTCTTGTGGTATCGCAAATATCCAGAGCTGGTTGGATTGTGCCCTCTCTTGCTTGCTCTTCCGCAGTATTTATTCTGAGAATCAGTGTATTGCTGAAATGCATTGTTTTGCTTAAAAGTTGTTGTATATTTTGTGTACATAGAGAATGAACTTGGTTGCGTGTCACAGTAGGTTGTTCCATGTGCGCAATGGTTATCTCAGTATGCAAAATCTTTGGATGCTGAGAATTTAGCCGAGGATGATGGCAATTCTTTGTGTGCTCGTGCAGGCGTACATTGCCACTATGGTGAAGATACTGGTTTTCTTGTACTTTCTGGTCAGGTTCTCCTCATCAGGGGCGTCTGGTGAAGCGGTCGGGCGCTTTGTTGTCAAACGCATGAACCTTTAGTTCCATTTCTTGCTTGGGGAGAAAGTTTTAGAGTATCTCAGTCTTTCTGCTGGGATGTTGTTTCCCTCTCAGCCTGGGATGGCCCTGACAGGCAGGGTGGGAAGCCCGCCTCCTAAATGATCTATATTGTGTTAATGGGGGCATAAAAACACTGACATTTCCCCCCACCCTGAGAGAGGGGCAGTTTTGACAGTTCTATAGTCTTCTCTTCTCCTGTCTGTTATTTTCTCTGTCTTTTCCCCATTCTTTTAAATGCCAATGTGCCAACTGTTGCAGCACAATAAGCATATTGATACTGCTAGCTCAACTGGTATTTTCCTGGACCACAGTTCAGATGTCCTTGTTTCATGGCCTCCTCTTAAATGTGGGTTTTTTGTTAAGCATTTAAGGCTTTCCACCATTTTATTGGCTTGATACTATCACAGACAGACATTGAATATAGGGTTCCTGACTCTCTTCAGCTTTGACTTGTTTATAAGGATGTTAGACCTCGGCCCTATCAACAAAATTGAGCTCAAAATGTTCTTCTTTGTGAATTTTTTTCCTCTCCGCCTATTATTTTGAAACAGTCTAGTTTTTGTTTCTAAATTTCAATGCGATTCTGTTTTGTTTTATCTCCTGAAACTGTAGAAATATATGAAGTATTATCTGATGACAGAGAGCATCAAGTTATGGGTCTGAGGCAAGAGAATATGTAGCCTTGACTCGCGTAGAAAATCTGCTGAAACGTTTTAAGATTGCTGCTTTGGAATCATCGCTCACTTTATATATATAGAAGTCTGATATTTCATATCGCTACAGCTTGCCAGTGTATGCAACCACTGCTTCTTTCAGCAGGCGTCATGGTAATATAGTCCTGTAAATTTTACTGTAGTCGGTACGTAAATGTTTGGACTCCTTGTAAAATTATACACCTGCATTTTAGATTCCTCACAGTAAACTAAAACTGACATTTATAGCCTGTTCAATTTTCAAGTCTCTAAGCAAGTTTTCTGTACGCTCATGTTAAATAAAATGGGAGGAGGAGGGATTGAAGAGTTAGCTGCAACATCCTGCCTCTTAAGGTACTTGCGCTTTTGAAGAGCTCTCTTGTCTTGAATGATCCCCTATAGAAATGCACTTCTCATGAACATGGAATAAAATTCTTCATTGAACACAGCTACTCACTTCTCGAAACAAAGGATTGTTTATATGACCACAGTGAGAGAAATGTAACTTGTAACTATGCTTTTATTTGTGTTTCAGATATAGGCAAGTTGTACATTGAACATGCTGTAGTAATGAGAAAGAACTGTGAATGAGCCTAGTATAAAGTATCTTTACATCGTGGGTACATGTAAACTTCAGTCAAATTCTGATTAAATGCAAACAAGTGGTTGCTGAGAATTCTTGCTGTGAGTGTGTCAATTTTGTCTCATCATAAAGTAATATTTTATGTTTGTCATGGACAGTCTGCTCTGTGATCATGGCTTGTCTTCAGCTTTATGGGTTTGATGTGAAATATTGGGCACAACAAAAGACAGTGATGAAACAGGCGTTTACACATCTTAGGTTCCTCAGTTGAGCCCATTGGATATATATATATCTCATCAAAAGTTCATGAATTGTGAAGTTTCAATCTTAATGAATCTGGTGCTTGAAGGACACCAGTGGTAGGTCTTACCTCTTGTCTTCACTATGTATTTGTTATGTCTTTTCCCTAATACAAAATTATTATTGTCTCAAGCGTGCTTGTCATGTATTTCAATATTGTAATCCCATCGCTGCACTCTGTGGTGATGAAGTCTCCTTCTTGAGCTAGAGTTAATGTGTTGTGCTCAAGGATATTCTACAGTGGTCTGTCAGTAGGAAAATGTGTCTCCATATTGCTTCCCTAATCTTTAACAGAGTATTTGGATTGGTACTGGAGGACACAATCACAGGTACCCTGTGTGGGTTGTTGGAGGGCGCCACTGGTATGTCCTACTTCTTTATTTTCCCTCTGTTGTTTCTGTTTCTCTGTCTTAGTTTTTCCCAGCACTAGATGACCATCATTGTGTCGATGTGCTTCTCTTTACTCAAGCAAACAAATAGGTACTCTTTTTTTTTCCCTTCCATAGATTAGTAATGGTAAATTTGCACTTTTGTAATAGTGTTTTCAGTTATCATTGTGTTGATGATTTGGTTCTTTCTCTCAGATTTTCTGACTTTGGCTCTCGCTTTTTTACTCCTCTCCAACACATACTTCCGTGCAAGTGGAATTTAAGGGTTTTATTTATAATAAACTAAGTGGGCTTTGTTTTTTCATCGATGACTTGTGTATTGCTTGAAAGGCTCTGTGACTTGTCAAAGCTTTGAGTGAAGATCAGTTTTGAAAGAGTTTTCCTTAATTTGACGAAGGCTGTGAATTATTGTTGTTATATTGTTTATAGTGTGTGAGTATTTGTATCAACATGTTTTACCCATGCAGATTCAAAGGGACCTGATGATACCCGCCATCTTTGTTGCTGTCCAGTGTACATTGGAACAAATTTTCAAGTGCACATATCCTCTTTTCCATTTTCTGAGTTTTTTAAAGGCGTTACTGCAACATTTTGCAGAAACTCCTGGGCGTTTCTGTCCAAAAGAAAATGATTGTACAATCATCATGCACAATGTGTCATGCTAAGGGTTTCCTTATTAATTCTTTTTCTAATTTTCCATAAAATTTGAAATGTGAACAGGTTTTAGATTGTAAAGTTATTTTCGTGACATTATTGGTTTCGTTGTTCAAAACAAAATTATTTAGGTACCTGACCGTGTAGTTTTAAGCAAAGCTGTCAGTTACAATACTCCTTAGTTTATTGTTTAATCTTGTTTAAAGTCATTTAACAGAATGGACCATGTTATACCTGTTGGGCTTATTTCATTCTCTCCTAAAAAAATGTTGTATGCTCTGGAAGAGTCATTGTTGTGACGTCATCGAAAAAAAAAGAAAAAAATCTCCACATAGGGCTGAGTGCAGGACAGCATATACTACACTGTAAAAACGGTTGCTCCGTATATATTATGAGTTTTTTATCAGTTACTTTTGCTAATCAAACGGTGCGTATTATTTTTGCTTTGAAAGCAGCTGTCATACAATATTTTTGTTATGTCGTGAATAGCGTTATCGGTGTCTTTGATTTTCTAGATTCAAAATTTGTGGGGCAATTAACTTTTTTTTACTTGACAGATTTTAAAGTGCTCAGCAACGTACCCTGTAATATTTTTTTTTTAAATACTGATCAGAAACATTTTGTAATTGAAAAACTTTTTTTTTTTTGGCTTTGCCTGTTTACTGTTGATAGTAAACCTTGAGTGAATCATACCGATATGCAGGATGAACAACTCATGTAATGTGAGGTCGCCCTGGCCCCGAAAACTACCCGCACCAGTTCACATGCTCAAGTGGACACAGTCACTCACTAAAAAGTCTTTTACGCTGAAATGTGAGTTTAAGATCTGGCAACAGTACTGTAATTGTATATCATACTGTCTTGTGTGGCTGTGAGTGGTGTGAATATTTCTTTATCCCAGTGATTTCCATATCTGTGTTCACATTAAGTCCTAAATTAAAGAAATAGTGAAATGAATCGTATATCTGTAACTTTTCCATAGCAGCCTTTGCTGCCAGTGTATACACCTTTGTATTGTGTCATGTGTTTCAACAGATTTGACACTAAGTTTTGTTTGAATTTGATGGTATAGAATTAGTGATTTTCTTTTATGACAAAAGTTTCAGTTCCACTTTGGGAAGAAATGCTAGTGGGGGGTTGGAGGGTACCACTGTAAGGTCTTACACTTTTTATTCTCTTTGTTGTTTCTGTTTATTTCGCTTTTTACCATGCACTAGAAGAATGTTATTGTGTTAATGTGCTTCTCTTTACTCAAAATCAAAGAAAAAAGGAATACTACAAGAGAATGCTACTTGTGTGGAGACTTATTCTGTAAGTTAACGAGGTTTTAGTTATCAAATACTTGTAATCATGAATGTGTTTATCATGGCCATCAAATGTGAAAGAGGGTTTATGTGTAGGAATGATGTGAATTGAGTTTCATTCCACTTTTAACACTATGTAAGATTATGTAAGAGGCTGGAGACCTGTTCAGCTTGTTTCTGACAGCATAGAGCTAGGTTGGCTGAGAGCCATGGCACTCTTTACACAACAGAGGTTCAACAGTGCTCTATCGGAGATTTGAATGCAGGTCACACAATAGCAACTAAGTTAAAGTGACGCATCCACCCATATGTGTGTGCATGCGAGAGAGAGAGAGGGAGAGAGAGTGCAGGCAAAGCTGCCGTAGGTTTTCTTGTGAAGGGTGATAGTACTCCTCAACCTATCAAATGGGAAACGAAGGGAATGTTTGTTGGGAGCTTCTGCCTCAGAAGTTATCCTGTTTGTGTGCAAGGTGTCTAACATTTCTGTTCAGTCTTGTCGGATTTGACTCCTGCTCCAGTATGCTTAAGCAGGGGACCAAACTGGCTTTGCTCAAACTGTTGGCCAGTGTTTCTAACGCGACAGTTTTACTCCCTGGTATCTGAGGTGCAGTGATGGAGCTACTCACCTTGCACCTAGAATGCATGAATTGGTGGGTGGTTGGCGGCTGATCTGGTGTGGCCTGCTTCTTCTTTCCTATCAAATAACTGATGTCTTTATCTCTCTTCCTTCTGTTCTGTGTTTTTTTACTCTCTTGTAGCATCTTAGGCACTTATATGACCTTATTGTGTTGCAAGTGCTGTAAAACACTTACTAAAACAACAGAATGCGTGAGTTGGATACACCTTGAAAGGGAAGATATTTAATTTTAATCAAATTTTTCTGCTTTTATTCTGGGGTGTATGTCTGTGTGCCCTTCTATCCCCCACTCAGCCTGAAGAGTCAAAGAGGTCTGTTTTCTAAAGTTCTGGTGTTGATGAGATGTTTTACACGCATCCTTCATTTCTCAGGAAGGCGTAATATACCTTCCATCCATGGTGGGTGCATTTTTATAAAGGCTTTGAGAAATTTAATGCACTGGAAGTCTAGGAAGAAAATACTTTTGACTCGTGTGGCTAGTTGTATTGTTTGCATTTTTTAATGATGATAGAGATATTATGAATATCACCCCCCAATGAGTAGTGGCAAGCCAGACACAGGGGCTGGGAATTTTCAATACTTTGGAGCGCTTTGGTTCTTGGCAGTCTCGAGGCTGGGAATACATTCCTTTATGTGCGTCCCTTGCTTTGGAATTTGCGTTTGTCAAAGTTAATTGAACAGTATTGATTGGAGTTGATACGCTGTTCCCTTTGTCACTGCATCCCCTTAACTTTCCATGTCATAGTGATTCATTATGGAGGATAAGTAAAGTGTATCTTCCCCTGTCTTTACACTAATTGACAGTTTCAGTGAACTTTCTGTGAGACATAATGCCGACCCCACGGTGATCCCGGATCTGCATACAAGGTCAATTCAGTTCCAAATGAGGAGTCCAAGTTTACGTCCACCAATTTTGGTTGTCTTATTTCAATCACTAAGGCAGACCACTTAAGTTATCCTTTGAAATTGGAGCCTTCCGATTATTTTGCTTGTTGAAGAACCTTGATTGGATTTGCATAAAAATCCCTTTTTTGTATTGATTTCTGTTTCCATCAGTTGTACCCAGCTTAATCATAAATGACATAAATAAAAATGCACTGGTGTGTATGCAATATTTGGGCAACTTATCAAAATACGTATTTTTATGTGCATATATTTGCAATATACGCATTTATTTGCCATGATTGGTTCATAAAGTAATCTTAATCTACTGGGTTTCTAGAGACTGATTGTTTTCTCAAGTGTGGAATGGCTGTTATTACTTGCATCAGAATTCGTTTCTCTTTATACTCAAGTGACAGGTCAGTAATTGAAACTTTAGTTGCACTAAACTTTGGCGCTGAATAGCTTCAGATGTGCGCCCCCCCCCAAAAAAAAAAAAACTCTGTCCTCAGCCCCCATCCTTTTTATGAGAGAGATTACTTTTGTTTGTAATATTTGGGTCTTCATTGTTTGTTTTTTAAAAATCGTGTGTGTTTGTGGGTATGTTGGAAAAACTGATTGCAGTCCTTGTACTGTGTCATGAAATAAAATATTGCTCAGTTTGCTACCCATTGGTAGACAATTTTGATCTGATTCACGTACTTAGCCTCTCAGCATTTTACATTGTAATTCATTTAGCATCAGTCTTCAGTCATAGAAATAGTTGCACATCGGTTTGAAATCTAACTCAACTGCTGTAGTTTAAACCTGAAAAGACATTCTATCTTGTTCATGGCTGTATCACCCTGTTTCACAATGTTCATCGATGTATATTTGCCAAACAAGCTCCAAAATGAAAAAATCACCGAACTTTAGTTGTCAGCCTTAGATAATGTAGTGTTCTTCTTTTTCTTTGGTGTAGAAGTGTTTTTGACAAAAGGGCTGTACCTGTGTTTTAAAAACAGATGATGCTTTTGAGAGTGTTTTATTTGTTTGATAAAAACACAATCAGTAGCTGTGCACATTATTGAAGAGCGCACTGTTAGCGCGCATATAAAATTTATATCAGTTTGGCAGTTTGTAAGGCACTCTTCAAATTCTCATTTTAATTGTTGCCATAGAAGCACATGCCCGGTCAGTGCTGATCACCCTATTTATTACACAAAAAGTTTTTTGTGAAGCATATTGAGTGGGTTGTATTCATTGTTCTTACAAGATGCATTGTTGATAGTAGTGAATCATGGGTGTATGCATAAAGATTTATGGCGTATGGTTCAGTGGTTACAGGCTTTGCTGTCGCATGCTGGCTGGAGATGTGTTGGAAAGTTAATTTATCGAGTGCCTCCATCTGTTATCGCCTGTCCTCGTCTGCTTGCTGGGGTGTTGTGCCCCGCTCAGCCCAGTCTAGCAAGACTGAAGAAGTCCACCTCCTAAATCACATAAGTGTGGCAGTAGAGGGTGTAATACATTTGCAGTCAAAAGGAGACAGTCTCTTGAGCAACTGTTTCTGTCTCTTTTAAGTCTTCATTTTGATAAGGCTTTTCTACTATTTTGTAATTAAGTATGTTTGTGTTGGGGTTTTTTCGGCTA
Organism: Aplysia californica; assembly: GCF_000002075.1. Classification (NCBI taxonomy): domain Eukaryota; kingdom Metazoa; phylum Mollusca; class Gastropoda; order Aplysiida; family Aplysiidae; genus Aplysia; species Aplysia californica. The sequence continues at coordinate 853,112 of NW_004797452.1, forward strand.
GAATTTGTGTAAGTATTAAACATGCTTCACCAAGGCCTCTTCTTAGCTTAAAAAAATTATTTGTCAGACTTGAGGCTGTTTTACTAGTAGAACTGGATCCTTCCTTGTTTTTTCTTGAATCAATGTCTGTTGAGAAAAGTTAGTGTTGTATTGTTATTAGTAAGTAAATGCTCTCCAACCAAGGCCCGTCATGTCTGTTTGTTTTTCGGTGAAATGTTCAAAGTGCAAACCACTACTGGATCAAAGGACACAAAATACTCAGTTTGTTGTATATTTTGCATGTAGTGTGTAGACTTTTTTGCCATCCCTGTTTTTTTGTCCCATATTAAAGTTCCAGAGATGTGTGGATTCCAAAGGCATTGGCAGAGTAAAGGTACTCTGTTGTGTAATTTTGTATGTGTACATTAGGTCCCTTGTGTCAATGAAAGAGGGGGTGGGAGGTGGGAGTGATGATAATAATGTTTAAGTTTTAAAGTTAAAGAAATTTGGGAACAACTGCCCTAGACTTGTAGAGATGTTGTGAGGGATCTTTGAAATGAGTACCATTTCTTCATTCTATGGCATCATATTCTCTCCATATTTGGACCATTATGTATATTAAGGGCTATGTCGAATTGTGTTGTTTGTCCTGTACTTATGTCTGTTGTTATCTGCCCTGAAAACCTTTTGGAAGGGGGGGGGGGGGGGGTAGTTAATATTGCTGAGGGGCTAGGCTGGCTGTGGGGCCACTGAGACTATGGACATTGATTATTTAGTTGGGTCTCAGCAACTTTTTGCTTTGGCTATGTCATTGGGTCAGGTCACTCTTGTTAATGGCAAAGTAAGTGTGTGGGTGAGGGGTATTTTGACTCTAGTCATGGGTTTGTCCCTTTAATACAGCTTAGATCCATTTAGTGCTGTTCGCAAAATATCCCACTTTTTACGTGATTTCTTCAGCAGACCTTCTATATTGCCCAAATGTCCTTTCCTTGTGAAACCTGCCTGTTAACCAGCTAACATACCTTAACGAACTTCTAGACAAAGTTGCAGCCCCTTTTTTTTTTTAATTGAAGAGAAAAGATTGTTTTATCCATAAGTTCTCTGTGGTTGGTAGGAGGCTGACACTGATTGTTCATGCTTCTTTAATCTCTCGACAATCCACTTTCTGTAGGACTGATTTTTCCAGACCGTTGATTGCATTCATGTGTTTCTGTTCAACTCAAGCAAGTGAAGTACTATATCCCTATATCTCAGTCTGCGCAGGTGGTTGGAGGGCTCCACCGATGGGTTCTTTTTTTTTTTTTAACTTTCCCTCCGTTAATTCTACCAGTCTGTCATACCTTTTCCCAGCACTGAATGACCATTATTGTGTCGATGTGCTTCTGTTTTCTCAAACTTCAAACAAACAAATCCCTGTCAGAATTTTCAGCCCTTCAGGAAAGTAGGAGAAATGAACCGTGCTGCTGCTCTGTTGTGCTGTGTACCTGTGGGTATTCAAGATGATGGAAGCATCTGAGGTCGATACAGAGTTATGTTTCTGCGATATTGTGCACTGGAACCAAACATTGTAATTCTTGGGCACTATGCCAGTGTACTGCGAGTTACACAGTGTACACAAAGAAATGTAAATCTCTGCCTGTGTATACATGTCATGTATATTTTTTGCACAAAATGTCAAACCATGCATTGTCATTCTTTTTTTTTTTTTCCAGTCAAATTACTTGGTTTTGAAAAGTATCAATGAACAAATTCAAAGCATGGAGAAGAATGAAAGAAACAAAATAATAGTTTGTTTTTAAGAAAGGAATGCAATTTATTTCTTCTGCTGTTGTCTATTCTTGTGGATTTTAACTTAACTGTTGTGATGGAAAAGAGAAAGTATAGTGGCAAAGTGAGTTTTCTCTCATATTACTCTCAATTCGTTTGTTTGAAAAAAAAAAGAAAATATTTGATATTATAATAATAATTATTATTTTGTGCTATGGGCATATCATTTATTGGATCATGTTGCAAGGAGCAGAGAGCACTATATATTATATTGGTGTACAATCAGAAGATAAAAATACCATTTAACAAACCCTGAGGCATAGCTGAAAGTTGTGTGCATTGTATTTGGTCTGTGCAATTTTGTAAAGGCTCCACGTCATCTTTTGATCCATGTATATGTTAGTCAAGAATTCATGTACATACTGGACATCCTGCAAGGTGTGATACAGAAAAGCCAATTCTTATGCTCTGCTTCAATTTAGAATTGGATCCTCAATTGTCCTGGCTTTAGGGAGGTCTGCTGTAGATCACATCAATTTGCAATTTAGTCCCAGTCAACCAATGTTGGCCCTGGCAGGCAGTGTTGAAGCTGCCTGCCTCCCAAATAGTCTAAATTGATTCTTTAGAGGTGTATGAGATCACAAACAATTACAGTCACGAAATGTAAGCCACCTCGTCTTTACCCAACAAATGTATTTGGACTTTTGGCTATGTTAGACTCATTGTAATTACGTTGTGATTAATTTTAGTTTTTGTTTCACAGTTTAAATAATGAAATTTCTTCACTTTTTTCATAATGTAGATTGATATTGAATTATTCTGTACAATTGGATGCACCAAATTTCATTGAAAAATGTGATTTTTTAATTTATTATTATCATTTTTTGTGTGTGTCATTTCAATTTTCAATTGCTACCATTAGTTCCAAATGTGTGGTCTCATTGTTTAAACTTTTTTGCTTTAAAAACAGATGCATTGAGTTAGCATACTGAAAAGGTTATACAAGGGCTGTCCGAAAAGTGTAGTAAAAATGCTGACTGAATAAACAAGTTAAAATGGGTGTGAATAAAACTTATGCATTATGTAGTAGCACCATTCAGCTATTTCTAAACAGTCTCCATGAAGATTGATGCTTTTTTAAAATCTAGCGTGGGGAAATCTATCCCTTCTTTAAAATAATTCTTGTCCAAAGAAATCAGCTTGTCTTGGACCTTTGTGACAAGATCATAATCTTATGTGGACCTCTCCTGCTAAATGTTGTGTCTGGGGTAAAAAAGAAGATGAACGTTTGACAGAGCAAGTCTCAGAACTAGGTGGAGTATGTGGCACAGTACCTTCTGTTTTAGTAGAGGTTTTACGGCGCTTGCAACTGCTTAAGGTCATATGATGAACGCCAAGCACAGTACCTACAAGTTCAAGTTGTTCCGATATGCTCAGTATTGAGCTAGCTAGACATGACATATGGGTGGTTGGCAGACGCTCTGGTGTGGTTTGCTCCTTCTTTCTTGTCAATCATGTATTGTCCTTATCTCTCCTGCTTTTTTGTGTATGTTGCTCTCTTGTAACACATCTATACTTCGGCATTTATATAACCTTATTGTGTTGCAAGTGCCGTAAAATTCTTACTAAAACTAAAGACATGACATGTGAAGATCAGCATTGTCATGTTGCAGAATTATGAAGGTCTCTTTGTCTGTTACTTTGGGGCACAACAGGCCGACACTTTAGGATGCACCAGCTGCTCATGGATGACCCAATTTGGAAGGTCCTTAGCCATAGCAATCTCCATAACTACGTTCAGCTGCCTGTCTTCACGAAAAAGTGTGTCAGCTCACTGAGTGTTGACTTTGGGCTTTGAACTTATCGCGATGCCTTTCATATTGCTAGTTTTCCAGATTCACAGGTCCAAAATTAGCACCACATTCAGTGCTAATGTAGGATGGGTTAGTGCACCAGTAGTATACTTACTTTTTACTCGTTACATTTTGGCCATGGTCAGCAATGAGTTGTTTGGACATTTTGGGGGACTTCTTTCCTTTCGCACGTAAAAAAACTGTTTGACTCTGCATGCTGTCACAAAGAAGTATTCCTGTATGAGGGTCATCGTGTTTGATGTGATGTCGTATAAGCATATGAACAGTGATGGTTCTCTGGCAACAAGTGATGTGTGCATTGCTTTTTGCATACAGCTTACAAATTAGGCAAAATGCAAGTACTTAGTTGTGATAATTTTCACTGTACTTTTTGGAGAGCCCTCGTATATATATATAAATATATACATCTTATATGTCGTGATATGCAAACTGTGGCGGTATGAAAAGATGATTCCATTTTTTGAATTATGTTTATAGTTCCTCAAAGCTTTTGTGGGTTGAAGACAAAGGTACTACATATAATCCAAAGTGGGCAACTACCAGCCCCAAGTAGGTGTCGGGAGGCTTGCAATTGCAGGATGTCTGTCATGTTTATTCAGATCATTTATAAATTCAAAGCCGTTGGAGCTTTCTTTATAAATATATATATATCTCTTTTGGACATACAAAAATGTGAATGTTGCAGAAATGTTGATTATTGATGAATTGTATTATCTGATGAAAAGTTCATAATAAATTTCTGACAAAAAAAAAGAAAATGCTGTTGCTGCTGTTAAATTTTCCTTTTTTACACTTTGACAATGAAACTTATTAAGTATAGAGATGTGAGCATCTTAGAATTTGAAATTGGGAATTCTTTGAACCTGTATCTGATTTTAAAAAAAATAATTCTTTGCAGTTATATTTTGCTAACTTTATGGACCTGGGCAGATGCTAGCCTTCTTTACCCTTTACCCTACTGTGCTCTGAATGCGTGCAGCAGTGTGATGTGGCGTAAATCTTAACGGCAAACCCAAAAGGAGCTCAGGTGCACAGGTCCTGTAGACTCCGGGGCCAGGAGTCAATCAGTTGACAAATATTTGTTTAACATTTAGAGGTTTTGTGGCTGTACAGATGGTCCGATAAATGACAGAGGTGTAAAACTCTAGGACAATGGGCTACATGTGTCCCGGTAAACAACTGTATGCGTACTGCAAGCGAATTTTCGGTAGTCCATCCTGTGAATCTTCATAACATATTAACATAGAATCTAACTCCAAACATTAACTTTTTGCCTAGAAAAGATGCTGAACATACAGCTCTACAAATCATAAAATGGCATACGAGCAAAAAATGGTATTACTTGATTTGTTATAATTTAACTTTTTGTCCATTTTGATTCATTTTTGCTTAAAAATGATTTTGCTTTCCATTGTCAAGTGACTGGCTGAGTGTTTGGCCCACAACTTTAAGAGTAATTTGAGTTTGGCCACTTGAGCGATTGAGTTTGACATCCTTTCAATAAAGAAAGCGTTATGACAATACTTTACCAAGCCCCTACATTTCCAAATCCAGTTTAGGCCACAGCACAGACACAGCGAGGCTGAGTGTAATGCAATGCACTTGTTTTGTATTGTTTTGAAAGAACAAGACTAATGGGGTGTCTTTTTTAAACTGTGAGTGTTGTGAACTTTGGGCTGATTTTCTTTTGAGAAAAACTTTTGCAAAAGTTTTCTGTTTTTGTATGCCAAATTATATGACTACATAGAAAGCTCCTGGATTTTCTTGTTGAAATAGAGATTCCCATATTTCTTTTTTCAGCATCCTCCATTGAGAGTAGGGATGTAATTTATTGCACCTAAAAATGCTAATTTTCAAGAGAAGCAAAGACCTGATTTACTCCTCAACAACTAATGACACTATTCTCCATCATTGTTACTTGGCTATTTGTATACATGCAGCTACAGGCTTATCATTTTGACCAAGTGCACCCTGCGTACACCTCGCATATATCTCTGTTGAAAAACATTTTATCTTGAAATTAGGTCATCTGTTGAATACTGCGAAAAAAAATTCCTTCTATTACTAACTTCTATGAAAGATTATATACACTGCAAGATGAGCTACTCCTCTATTAGAGATGCAAAAATGCAGATCTTAAAAAAGTCGGAGGCAACATCACTACAAATAAAAACAAATACTTAACAGTCAGAGTGATGTTTCTTGTCTTGTATTCAAAGAGTAACTGCAAAGATTACTCTAAAAGAACTTCTATTTAATTTAAGAAATGAAACAAACTTTTTTTTATCAGCCCTGGCGGCAACATCTCTAGTTTTGCATATTTATTTGTTGCTGTGGATGCTTTTTTGTACCGAAAAAAAATCTCTTAACACAATCTTTGCAATTACTAACAGATATAATCTCAGACTTACCACTTAAGTTGAAAAGGCTCTGAATTGTTCATGAGCATCTAGACAATTCAACTGATAGGTTCATATTCTTACCTCTCTCCCCTAACAAATAATTTGCCATAACTAAAAATTTGATTGATTGTGACTCCCTGTTTGTCACATGTTAGATCATGCAGGAAGCTGGCTACTTAGGCTAACCTGTGTTTTGTGGATTACAGCATCCCAGCAGATAGACAGAGATACAGTCAAAGCTGTCCAAGATGGGTCTGAGATCCATTGTTGAGGAGGAAAGTGCCCCGTCTCACACAGTGTCATTATAATGTAAAAAATACACAATGGAGGAAATAGGGCAGTGCTACTGACTGAAGTGTCTTTTGGCCATTCCCAAAGGGGGGATATTAACATGTTCTTATGCACAATAGAATTGTAAATGGTCTGATTTATCAATGTCATGCTCATACTGTGCCGGAACAACAGAGGGGGAACTACTGCTTTTTCTTTCCTCATCCTTACTATCGTCATTATTCCTCTACTTCTTTTGTACGCTTGTCACTCTCTTGTGAACTGCTGTTTCCGGGGTGCCTTGATAGTTAAATCCTGATTCCCCGTTTGGACTTCTCTGTTGACATCCACCCCTTGGCACTCATATATTATATGACCTTATGCAGTTGCGAGCGCCGTAAAACGTTACTACAACAAACAAGGAAGGAAATGGGAAGTGACTGTTTGTAAAGGTGATATCAAAATAGGGTCCCATCAAAATAATGAAATTGAAGATACAGTCTTTTTCTCCATTTGACAATTTTTATGGGATTGGTTTTTTGGCTCAACACCTTTATATCCTTTAGAAACATACTTCTGAGTGGATTTCCCTGAAAAACATACCGTAGATGAAAGACACAAAAAAAAAGGTAAATTTTCAGTTTCTAAGGACTCTCAAGCTATGGAAAAGACCAAACTTTGGTGGCCATTTTCTTGCTTATTTTACATCCGAAACGAAGCGACCCCCACCATCTTCAATCGCAAATATCTTGACTTCTATTCAAGATAGATGGGTATTTTTCTTTGAAAGATGGATAAATGAACAAGCTTTAAGAAGACACCAATAACACCACATGCCCAAAAATTGATGAGGAGAGATCAGGACGTTAGATGTTTGATAAGAAAGAAGGAGCAAACCATACCACAGGAGCCGTCAAGCACATGTGTCTTATACATGTGGCTGTTTGAGCAGATTCGACTGTACTTGATGAAATAAACCAGTCCACAAAGCAACCCACTTCTATTACTTACATCACAGACATCGGTCAAAACTAAAAGGAATAAGACGTCAGACAATCGAAAAAAGCAAAACAAAATAAACAAAACGTCAAATATAAATCATAGTAAGTCTTTATTTGTGAACAATTTCATTAATAAATGATGTGTACAGAAATATATTATGTTTATATAATATATATATATATCAAAGAAAATTGAAGAAATTTCCTAGGTGCTGAAAATATTGATGACTCGATTGAGAGAGCAGTATTAGGTTCAGGCTGAAACTGTCATTGAATTACAAGATATAAATCCCTATTGCCAAAAATCTAGTCTTTTAAGATCACAGTTCATTGCATAAAGTATGTCAGCATGTGCTGTTTGTAGACATCTCTTTCTGGACAGTCCATTAAGTTCCAGAAATCAACTGTTGTCTTGTCTACTCAAAGATTTCTTCTAATTTTCTGACATATTGTAATTGTATTTTATTTGTGTGACTCCTACCTTCAAAGTCAATAACACATTTTGAGACCTAGGACATGGCACTTCTTAGGCAGCTGAAGAGCAATTTGAGCAAGGTTGCCCCCCAAAATTCCCCCCCCCCCCTCATCAATAGATCATTCAGCCTGCTGGTCTCGGCTCCAACCAAGAACAGCATGAACATCAGTTCTTAGAGGGCATTTTAAACCTCCACCTGTACTATTCAGCTCGTATAGAAATCCAGCCGCTTCAACCGTGCCTATCTTACTGATCTCAAAAGAAAGACAGATACTTGAAAGAAAATCTTCCGTACAAGAAAATCAAGCTGACAAATTTTGCATTCAGGCCAAAGAGCCTAACTATGTCACTATGACTATCTACAGCATGTACCGCTATCAGTATTCTCATACAATTTTCCACCTCTTAAATGACAGTTTTCAGAAAGAATGTTCAAGACAACGTTGTATGCTTTTTTATGCATAAAACACTTGAATAGCTGTGAGTATTCAAACAAGTAAAAAAGAATGAAAAGAACATTCTGCTGTCTTGTCTACTAATTTTTTTTTTTTATTGTTTCAATAAATGAGAACCATCAGCTCAGTCTCTTACCCTAGCCAGCATTTGTTATGTGTGATAATTACTTTCCTGACATCTTTGTGCGTGAAACTAAAAAACCCCCATTAATCTATTCACTATGCTGCAGTAAACTTTGCTGGGACTGAAGCCGGAACTAAAAAAAAAAGAACATTGAGACGTTGAGGTAAAATACCTCACACTATATTCTCTGTGCTCTTTGACAGATTCAAATTAAAACATTAAAAAACAGACCAAATTTCAAGTCTAAGACATGCATGTTATTCACTTTGACATATTCTATCAGGGGCTAACTTGTGAGTTGAACTGGCCAAGAGCCTAGCAATAACGCTTCGTGCTTTTTTTTTGTTGGAATGTACAAAAATGACAAATGAATCAATGAAGATTATAAAACTATGTATACAACACATAAATTTATGCTCTGCTCCAGTCGACATTATTTAGTTGTTCCTCAGACAGACGATACCTTAACTGTACATTTCTCTGTTGAATGCGTACTTCAAAACGATGAAAAAAAGATCAGCTGACTGTAACTAGTAACTAGTCATTCATTTATACATTCAATGTGCAAAAAAGGTGTTGTATCATTGCAAGTACATACAAAGGCCAAGAAGACCACATATGCAAAAACACAAAACACAGGCAGATATGCTACTTAGATTCTCATTGATATATAAGCATTATCATCACAGGACGTCAGAAATACTGCCTAAACACTGTCAACAGTTAAGATGGCTGAAATCTCTATCATTGCTATTTTCATATGCTTTCATACACCAAAAATGTAAATCCTAGCCTGCCATTGGGATTGTGAAAAGCCTGAGAAAAACCACCAGACTAAGTTTACCACCGACCATGCCATGGCAATATGATATTGGAACCAAGCGCTTTGGCACCAAAGTCAAGCACCTTACCGCTTGTTAGAGAAAACAAACTTTGAGCTTCGGCACTTGTGTCAAGTCTACAAAAAACAGCATCCAAGAAACCCTGGACTTGACTGTCAACATACTAACAGTTTCAATAGGAAAAAGACATGGTCTTTGGCACAAAGAAAATAAACTAAAATAAGAAAAATCCATAAAATAAAACTTCCACTTTCAAATGAATGTGCCATACACTGTAGGCCCTACTTGGCATTACATGTCAGAAGCACTAAAGTCATGTTGTCCTATAACCGGACCAAGCACACCATCCCCTCCCTGAGAGTGTGATAAGTGGGAAAGAAAGACAATTGAGTCACTCTGGCCAAAAACTATCTAAGCATTGAGCTGAATATCAAGCCAAACAGGTTGACGAGTGGGCTCTGGTTGGAGATTGTGCTATCTTTTCCTTTACTTATTTATTTTTTCTGTTCTTTTAGAATACCACAAGGTGTCAAGGGCAGATACAATTGTCAGACATTGACCAGGTGTGTTGCTGTTTGGATCGTCATGCTGTTACTTTAGAGGGTCTCCTTTACTCCGTTGATCCATCTTTTTCTTGATCATCCTATCATTCTACTCAAATAAAGACTAGAAAAAGGTGGCAACGCTCATGGGAAGCCTTTGTACAGCTTGGTCCAGAGGGGTCTCAAAAGTAATAGATTTGTCAGTGACTTCAGGTGTTTTGATTCCATGAACAATTTTAATTTGACTGTTGTGGCATGCAAAATTAAATTCTACCTTGTTCATTCTCTCTCTTTTCTGTGAGTGGTCTCCTACACCACCATTCCCAACACTCTCCACCAATGGCAAAACATTCATGAACTTAGAAGAAAGGAAAACCACAATGAATGCAGAAACAGAATGTATGCAAGAATTGAACCATAGAGTGAAATAGAAAACAGAGAGGATAGGCACTTGGTGAGGATACGATAAGCATTTGACTTAAGAATAAAAAAGAAAAGACACGCCAGTGCTCTCTGAACTCTGACAATACTTAAAATGCACAGCTGAAAAACAGCACAAGGAGAGGAGAGCACACAAATCAGGTTTAACAATGAGTAAAAAGATGAAAGATATAAGCAGATCAATGCATGTAAAAAAACCCAACCAACCAAACATGGATTCTAAACACACTTGGCATGATTAAATTACTGAAACAGAGGAAATAAAAAGTGTGGAACAGAAACACTTGACATAAACTGAGAAATGAGCAAAATAAAGAAAATTCATACCTTTTCTACCTCTAAAACTAGAAATGAACCATTTGACGAAACAAATACAGAAAATAAAGTGATATACACTATAACTATAATTTTTGACTTAACAGTTGTAACAATACAATCATTCTAATTCAGTAATTACAAAGAGACATTATTAAGCTAAAAAGTCCACTTAAACATTTATAAAACTAGCATGGTACGTTTTTAATACCCATTAGGAAAACTGACCAGAGGATTTCAACATGAATTAAGATTTAACAAATCCAAGTACTCAAAGAGAAATAAAATTGAGTCCCCTCCATCGAAAATTGTGTTTAAAAAAGTCAAATGATTAACAGGTGTTAAACTACATACAAGATATTCTTACAGACTGCAAAACAAGACTTCCTAGACATGAATAACCCACCCATATCTTTTGGAAACTTGAAGGCACTTAAACATCTCTGTTAATAGTAAACATTTTAAAAGAAAAAAACAACTATTTAATACAAAACTTAAAAAAAAAAGAAAAAGAATATGATAGTTTAAGTCATTTATTAAACGGACCTATGCTGTGGAGAAACAGGCAGAAATAAAGAAAGTTGATCACAAATATCATTATCACTTAGGCACTGACACGTCTCTGAAAGAGAAACCGTGCAACAACAAGAATTTATTTAAGTGGTTGAAGACAACAGACGATAGTGAATGTGCATTTCTTACTTGTTTTTCCACATAACACATTAATGAATCAATTTGAACATATGATTTTAGTATCAACATGATAATGACAACGTCACCTTTCTAAGAACACACACTCCACACACTATGACTGAAATGCTTCTTAATCAGAGCTTGACTAAATTCCTTTTCAATCAGAGTCCTCCTCATCCTCATACTCATCTGTATACCTCGATGCTTGCACCCCAGCTGGAGAGTAAAGAAAAGCAACAAAAAAAATAAATTTTTAATCCCAAAATAAGTTTACTAAAAGAAAGAGTAAAGCATTCATGAGAAAAAAAAAAGACAGTCCACATTCTTTGATAAAGTTAGTTAAACTTCCACAGTCAAGAAAAGAATCAATTCAACCTTACTTAGCATGGGTGCTGATTGATTAAATGCTGTCCAGTTCAGGGGTGATAATTGATTAAATGCTGTCCAGTTCAACAAGGACACTTAATAAAAGAGCAAGAACACACACAAACACATAAATACATACGTACATAAATACTTACAAATAAATATACATAACAGTATTGTCCACATATCGCAACATCATAGTGGTGTGAGTCATCTATTATAAAAAATGTACAAGAAATATATGAACAAACCTCCCGCCCCCAAACAAACATACAAGACATATCAAATAAGTATACCAGAAGGAAAAAGCAAGCAATAAAACAAACCTGCTTGTCTCAGCTGTGCAGCTACCTCTGGGTCTTTGGTCAGGTCAACAGGAAGCCGGTTCTCGTTGTTACGAATATCAACCCTGGCACCTGGGGGTTCACAAAAGAAATTTAAGAGATACAGAGTATTGACAGACTTGCCAACCCCCCAAATTCACTTGGTTTATTTTTCAGGCTTATTTTGAAAATGAAATGCTTATTTGGTGACATCAGAAATTTTTTTTTAAAGGCCTGAACTCAAACAAAATTCTATCATCGAATGCTAATTAATTTCCAATTCTGGATTCTCGATGGGGAAAAACCAACAGGTATCGGCAATTGCTCGTGTATTCTCAACTCACGACGAGTCCTCGAATTATGCAGAATCAGGTAACACTGACAAATTCCAGACCTTCCACAAGGAGAGGTAGAGACCTAAGACAAGTTTTACGATCCGACATCGGGTTTCAAGCAATGGCGATCATGCTTATCAGAAAATCAAAAGATGCGTGCTTGATTGCTTAGACACATATTTGCTGATTGCTGACAGTTTTGAGTACTTGAATATGCAATTGCTTACAGGTTGGCAAGTCTGCATTGACTATACAAAGTACAGTTGAAACTGTAATTGTCACTGTAAATGTTAGAAAGAAGGGTGAGCGCTTCTGTGCGGAGGTGTCTGATGATTTGGTTGTGCATTTTATCAGACCCCGAGGCTGTATTACTCAGGACCGAGATGCGGGAGTTGACAAGAGTTCTTCTACAGTGAAATCAGAATTGTAAGTTTCTGTGTTGCTTGGTAAAACTTTATGCATTGTTGTTTGCTACTGGTTTTGATGCTTTTGTAATGTGGAAACACCAATTCTCAGTCAGGATGTTACCATGCTATAAGACCCAATCAAACAGGGCAAAAGGGGAGGACCCAAAGTGACCTGGAGATGCACAGTAGAGTCTGAAATGAAGTCCTGGAATCATTCGTGGGGAACGCTGACCAAGATGGCCCAAAACAAACAGACCTGGAGATCCTTTGTTGCTGCCCTAAACGCCAGATGGCGTAATGGGTAGTAAGTAAGTAAAGTAAGTAAACAGGGCAATTCGTTCTCTATAATGCGCATGGGCTTGCAAGCTTACATTGATTTAGTAATCTTCATGGGAATCAGATTATGTACAGGGAATTTGTTTTATATATAAATTACAAATTGCAATACCGGTCTACATGGTGATCCTTTGGCAATAAAGAGAAAGGCGGTTCGCCTTAAATAGGTTTTGTCTATAAAAAATGTAATTACACTTTTCTCTTAAAGACCAAATCATTCTGACCAGTTATATAAAATAAGATTTGCAGGTGCTGTAAAATGACCTGTTGCCGACACAGATGGTATTAGGAACTATACCGTAAAAATGGGGCTGCCCCACAAATGTTTGTTCTGCATATATAGCGTACAACTATTCCTCTTCTTACCTTTCTCGAGAAGTAATCTAACAGCCTCAGCATGATTCTTCCATGCTGCAGAGTGGAGTGGGGTGTCTCCTAGTTTATTCTGAAAAAAGAAAAACAAAAGAAACCCATTTACATTGGCCAAGGATACCAACAAAAAACAGGAACTACATCTTTATAGTCAGTCACAGACTGTCAATGTATACAAGAGAAATGAAGTATGGACAAGACAACAATAAATAAATACATTTCCACAAATTATTATTAAATCTTAAAACTAGTATTTTTATCCAGCACAAACATTCTCATTTCCTAAGCTAATAATCCAGGTCATATTCTGTCATATCTTAAACAGAACTGCAAAAAATAGATGTACGAGAAAGAATAGTGGAGTCCAGACATATGAGAATTTCATCTAAATGAGGAAGATCTAAAAGATCAAATTCCGGTAAACTCTTCCAGGTGCATACAATAGAAAGTAGTAAAAACAATCGACATTATAGGTTCAGCATGGGATAAAGAACCTTGCGATCCAACCCATTTTAAAATGGAACTTGTATGAATCGTTAAAAGTCATCTAAAAATATAAACTGATCAGTGTGAAGGCTACTCCCACATTGTGAGATTTCAAAGGTTTGATGTTCAGCTAGACTGGACTGACAAGTAAGAAAAGCACTGGACAACAGCCAAGAGATTGAGGAGTATAAGTCACAACCAATGTCTTTATGATTGGAGGAGGGAGTATTCCTATGTTCTGCTCGGGGAAAATAGAGGAGAAAACAAATAAAAAGTATGAATTAAGAAGGAGAATACTCAGCTACAAGTACGCTCGTAAGACAGGGAAACCGGGGACTGAAAATGGAATTCTATTTTCATAGAACAACAAGGACCACAAAGATTTTTAAAACGATGACGCTCTCAGCATTTTTTAATAGGCAAAACAGTCGTTTTAACCGCAACAAAACATGATAAAAATGTTGTCAGTGAGAAGCAGCAGTATTGGGAATGTATGTGAGTATGCGAGAGAGTTTATGAAGGTAAAGTGTGTGTGTGTGTGTGTGTGTGAGTGTGTGTGTGTGTGTGTTTGTGTGTGTGTGAGTGTGTGTTGTGTGTGTGTTTGTGTGTGAGTGTGCGTGTGTGAGTGAGTGTGTGTGTGTGTGTGTGTGTGTGTGTGTGTGTGTGTGTGTGTGTGTGTGAGTCGGTGCCTGTGAGATTTTTTTTTTTTTAAAGTTTCCCACACCTGCACATTGACTTCACAGTTGGGGACTGCCAGCAGAGTCTGTAGACAGTCTATGTGACCTCCGTGTGAGGCCCAGTGGAGTGGTGTGGAGCCAGCCTTGTCAAGACCATTGACAGACACCTGGACAGAACACAAAAAGAAATACAGCAATGTAGTTTGTTGAGGACAGTGAGAAGAATGTTAACACAATTATGACAATGGTATTTAGAAAGGGGACAAAAGAGAGAGAGAGAACGACAAAACAAAAAGATTGGTAAGAGTAAAACATCCACTTGAAACCACCAATGGAATGTACTAACCTAGTCAAACATGTGAAAAAACAATATCAATCAAGGTCTATGTCTTATGACTCTAAACTATTGATCTTGTTAAAAAACAACATATGAATCCTTGGTTACCACCACTTATTTCGGGTTTCAAAACAGGAGAAATAAATCATGAAAGCCATACAGTCTGTTATACCCACAAAAGCATTGGGTTTTTTTTCTTTCTTTTTGTTTTTTTAAAGCTTTGTTACCATGAGGGTGCGGTGGCAGAGTGGTTAGTGCACTCGTCTCCGAATCAGAAAGTCCGGGTTCGAGCCTCGGTTCGGACATAGATTTTTTTCACCCCCTCCTGTCCACCCAGCAGTTATGGGTACCTGACTTCGAGTTAGGGAAGTAAAGGAGGCGTGGAAAGGAACTGGCCACCCTACCACAATATGTCGAAGGCCCAGGAAGTTGTCCCACTAACAAGGCAATCCCCAATGTCCGGATTGGATGAGAGAACAACTTTACTTTGTAGGCCTACCATGACAAATGTGACAATTCTGTTTTACAAAGTTAAGTCAATGTAGATTAAGCTTTATTATTAGCAAAATTGTATTAGAGACAGCTGATTACCTGGCGGTCTAATCTTTTAACACATATTGCAACAGTTGAAAGGGACAATAAACCTACTCTTAAACCAAACCAAAAGAAGAACACCGTCTTACCCTATTTTGAAGGCATTCTGTCATAAAATCAAGGTTGCCTCTTTTCGCAGCATCATGCAAAGGGTTGTCAACAGACTCTGTGTTTTCTGCCACTGAAGCAAAATAGTGAAAATTCAACAGTGATTAATAAAATGGAAACAATCAGTATGAGCAAATGTATCCGTAGAAATGCATACTTAAGTATAAAGAAATACATACTTAGTGATAGTAACTACAATGGTCCCCGGCTACTACAGGACTGCCTGGACCAACATCTATTGCTGTTATAGCCGAACCCTGTTATAAAGAGGATCAAGTTGACATAATGCATGTATAACAATAATAATATTTATATAACACCATGCTCTACAGAGTCTACAGCATGCTCTGTGCACTTAACAACGACCGGTATTCATAATCAATATTGATCTGAGGTAGCTCTAGCACCTAGTGCCTACTTTTCATTCAATCATTTATTCCCATAATAAGTCTTGCCACCCCACAGGGAGACAATGTGACAATGTGCTAGACCACAGTCACAGTAATTCACTGACTGGATTTGCATCAACACCAAAGTGCATTCTGCTTTCCCTCTCTCTCCCCTGCACACATGGTATGAAAATGATAAAATGTGTGCACAAGCAACTTAGGCCTACTGGGGGTCACGTAGGTATAATTTGCCATCAACATTGGCTGTGGTTTTGCTTCATTTGCTTTTTTATGCTTTCTTGTCCATTTGTTTTTCGATTGTGTCATTGGTTGGATCACTACTATAGCTGAGCATGTCTGTCCGAATGCCCGATATGAAAAAACCATACATTATAAGAAATTGGACTCTGGGATTTATCACACGCATGTCATAGCTGAAATCCTGTCATAACCAAGACTGTTAAAAGAGGGGCCCGCTGTATTAAATGATCTTTGAGCTGGTAACCAAGTAACAATAATAACAACAAAGACATCATCATCATCATCAATGCCTTTCACCCCTGGCAGGGTATAAGCCACATACAAGCTCGTTCCATTTATCTCTGTCCTGAGCCATCCTTCCAAGCTCGTTCCAAGTGAGCTTCATTTCTCTCATGTCCCTTTCCACGCATCTCCTCCATGTTTCCCGTGGCCTACCCCTGCCTCGTGCTCAAACGAAGAGCTCCCCCTCTTTCATTCGCTTCTGTCCAGACTGGTTCAAGTGGGTCTCACTGATTCCCAGTATGTGTAGTTGGTATCGGTGCATTTCTTGGAGAGCTTGTGCAGTTTTTCCAGCCTCATAAAGGGTCCTAATGTTCCACGAGCCGATCCGAAGAGACTTGGACTTGGATGATGGTGGAGGCTTCTGCCCAGCAGCTTCCTTTCGGCTTTCACTGCCTTGCATCATAAACTCTCCATTTGGAGAAGATCCACGATCAGCCAAGCAGAGATAATGGTTTTTGCTTGTATGTGTTTCTGTAACAGGATCTTTTTACGAGAGAGGTTGTTAGCCTCATGACTCAACCCCCGACCTGGAGGCAGGATGACTCTGTTTCAGGAGTCACTACCTGGTTCGCCATTTAGTCGCCTCGTACGACACGCTAGCACCACGTCAGTCCTATTCTTCTCAATGCCGAGACTGCACGGCTAACAAAGACATGAAAACACTTTTTTTTTTTAATTTAAAAAAAAGCACTTTTTCTTCATAAAAAATGAAAATCCAAAAAAGAAGGCAATAAGAAAAATAAAAGACAATGCCAGCTGGCCCACCCAAGTACAGTAATTGATGAAAAATACGGAATGTACTAACCATAATTACTGGGGATTAGACCTGAGTTTTTCCCACACCTTGCCTTCCACCAGTTTGGATCTTTCATGTCCAAGATATAAAGCAGGTCTCCTTCATCAAAAGAGAGCTCATCCGACTGAAACAAGAATAGACACTTAGTAACAACATGACATCATTTTGACAATTTGAATTACGTTACAGTCATCCAAACATCAAAATGTGATAAAGAAATATTTCTTAACATCTTTTATTTAATGAGATTGTTAACCAGAATATAAGTACAGAGGAGATTGCTGCTACATACCAGAATGTCAGTACAAAGGTTTCAGCATAAGAACATGCCACTTAAGAACCCGTTACATGTAAGAGTCGACCATTAGCATATATATATATCTACCCCATTCTAAAAATCAAAATCAGTCTTAGAGCCTGGTCTGAGCTAAGGGAAATACACTTTTCTAAGAGTCTTGCCTTAACCCACTTTGGGCATGAGCTATAACATTAAACAGTTCAGTAAAACACAGTTGAGGGTTCTGTGGGGGAGAGGAGTGGGCATTTTCACATACATCATCCACTTGTTTCAAACAGCACTGTCAACTTTCAAGCACATCAGCTCATTGACAGATGCAGCCAGAAGACTCTATGCCATGCAGTACCTGATAAGGCATGATTATTTTTAATGCCCACACACAATAAAAACTTTGTAAAAATCAACGCAACCCCCCCCCCCCCAGCAAATCTCATTTTCTTTGGTTGTAGTGTGGCCTATTGACTATTTAATTAAATAAATAAGAGTTCTAAGCTAAACAGCAGGATCTTAGTTGTGCCCCTTAAAGTCAACCAAATAACCCAGTACCCCGGCCCCAAGAACCCACTTTTTTGGCCTCCCTATGACTGGGTTCATCAATGAAAACCATTGTACACAAATTGCTGGACTATAGAAAAAAACCTCAATAGGTTCCTTTTCAAGCAATTTGTGGGCTGCATTGACAGGAAATGCCCTGGTTAGAAACTAGTAAATTTACATAAAGACACTGGCCCAAACAACATGAAAACATTTATCAGATGATCTCTGCTCTCATCAAACAGAAAAACATCACATGTCTGGTCCCTTTGTTGTACAGCTGATCATTCTTGGACAACAATAAGTTCATTAAAACAATGAGCAGAAGCACAAAACATAATGACTGTTGGTTCATTCAAGCAACATCAATCATTCTATCATGATGCTGTATGAAAAGTTCCACAGTTTCCAATAAAAATCATAGAAATACCAGAATGTGTTATATAGTAACATGTGCAGTCAGCTTAAAACAGCAAAAACAGCGTAAAACTGAAAGAAAAAAAAAATTGATTTTTTTGTTGTAGATCAACCTCTCTAAACCAAATATCCAGGTAAACTAAAGAAAATCTCATGGTCCCACAGATTTCTGTTTAAGTGGACTTCCTATTGAAACGATGAAAGAAAAATAGTCTTCAAACCTGCTGAGCATCATATCTGTAGAGAGCACGAACGACCTTCACTTGTCCTGGAAACAAAACGGTATAAAGCAAAGTTATTTTTTTAAGTTAAGGGATAAAATTATTAAAATGTTGCTTGCAAGGCGAAAAGCCCACGCGGATGTGGCTTTGCACATTTTTCTCTCCCACAAAGAATATAGGCTATATATAATATATATATATATTATACCAAGACATTATCGATTGTACCAGCACCATGGATCATTACCTGCTTGGCCTAGCCTCTTTATATAGCATACAGCATAATGCAACCAATCAGAAGTCTTCTTTCACAGACACACCAACACGTGTGTTGTTGATGAGCTCAAGACATGTCATGGTGTGCGCTGTGGTCAGGGGGGTTGATGGGTAGCAAGCACATAGGTCTCCATGTGGCTGTTAGTGCATGCATATATAATATATGTTGCCTGATGGAACAGGGAGTGGGCCATATAGACATGAAAGTGTTCTGGGTGTGGAACAACAGCTGAGATACAGCTAAGTGTCACAGTCACATACATGACATTCCCTCACTCCTCCTTCTTCACCTTGGCAAGTGGTCAATGAAATGCTAGCTTAGTCATAAATCTAGATCAACGTGTCATATCATGTAATGAACTGCTCACTGGTCTGTGGAAACAAATGTTGCTGTAATGGTGCTCGCCAGAGACGTCTCCAAATATCTTCTGTCTGACTGTACTAATACGTTCTATGTGGACTATATCCAGTGCCCACAGGGAGGGGGGTGCCGAACAGTGCCAAACCGAGTGCCCGGTTCGCGGCCTGAAAACAAATGCATTTGTTTTAAAGGCTTCGAGTCGGGTGATCTGTTTGTGCAACGATGGTCGCTTTGTACCCTCAATCTGGCTGGCCCCGCCAACCAAACCGAACCAAACTGATCATGCCAATCGGTAGAGTTGGGTCGGGCTCGCTAAATCAGCATCCGAGAGTAATGAACTACTTGCTGGCACTACCCGCAAACGAGCGGATGGGTAACGAACCGCCTGCTTGTGAAGAGTAGTTCGCTACTCGCTACATATCAGACAGAGACAACAGTTCGTTTAGCGAGCGGGCGGACGGGGAGACTCCATGCATTCGAGCGGGTGGACGGACGGATGGGGAGCGAGTCCTTCTATTGCATACTACTTACACTCCCCCGAAAAAAAATCACACCCTCCTGCCCCACATTGTAACTAGGCGTTCATGGCAGAAAATTCTCTACCCCCCCCCGCCAAAAAAAAAGGCCTTTGGGAATTCCTTAAGTTTTGACTTCCCGATAATTGGAATGTAAACAGTGTGCCCACACACAAGGTGAAAGGTTACACACATACATTGTACTATGTCAACAGCCTCTCTCACTCCCTGTGGCACCGCTAGCGGTTTGAAACATCAGGCCTAATTAACAAACAATAGACGGTGGGTCTAATCTCGCGTCGAGTATCTTGTCTGCTAGAGTTCGTCCGTTCGCCCGACCACTCAGTGAATAAAATTGTGGAGCGAACCTAAGAAACGAACTGACTTGAGGCTGGCTTGAGGTCCGCAGTCCGCACGCTGAGAGAGTAAAATTGTGGAGCGGACCCAAAAAACGAACTGTCTTGAGGTGCGCAGTTCGCTCTCATGGCCGTCCGTTACGCGCTCGCTCAGACTGAGTCCGCGAGTAACGAACCCGTCCGTTCGCTCGCCCCAACTCTACCAATCGGCACCCCGTATACCATACATGTACCCATATCATATATAAATAGGCCTATAGATCTAGATCTAGAAAATCTAGATATCTAGGCCTGAATCTAGATCTAGATCTAGTCTATCTAGATTCTAGATCTAGATCTAAATCTAGTAGGCTACTTCAGTGACTTCACCTGGTTTAGGAACTGGTGGTGGGGGACGAGCGGGTCTTGGGGCTGCACTTGACATGGCAAACAAAAATCCACGAAAGACCTACAAATGTCAATTAATTTTTTTAAAAAGTGACATACAATGGCCCACCCTCGATTACAGTTATTCTTAGACCAACAGAATTAATCTAGACTTCACAGAACAAGACGAACTCTCGAAGTTCTCATCACCTCATAAGAAGAGGAAGGCGAGAAATCAAGTGCTATCTGCTTCCTGTTTACATGATCTAAGTTTTGTCACACCAAGTGCTAATCACAGCCCAATTTAAGAACTACTCCATATACGAATGAAGTATAATTGTAGTCAACAGCGACGAGTAAAAAAAAAAGTTGTTCTGATCAAGCGACAGGATTGCGTTGCTGTTTCACAAAAAAGCTAATGTAACTGTTTAAAAACATTTGACGGCTATCTATGTTTATGCTGAGGTGATATAATGTTATTGCACTTCAGACATCGACTTCCCAGCCATGTCATTTGGTAATTCATTTTATTTAACAATGAGTACTCCCTACCGACGACAAAACATGGCTGCGCCCTGTGATAAATGTCTGACAGATGCAGAGGTCTGAGGTCGGTTTATGAAGAAAGCGCAATGATAGTGACTTTATTCGTTGTCGAATGAAATTTTAGTCCCTGTAGTATTAATAAAACACATTTAGCACCAGGTCTCTATCCAAATGGGAAAAGGACCAGTTGGTAAAGACTTCACCGGTACAAGTACAACGCAAACTCAGCAGACTCATCAAACTGTCGGCAAGGACAGCGAAGGAATAATGTCAAATCAAAGTCAAAACAACACTGCAAAGCATGAACCTGTAAAGGATGCTTTCAAGACGAGGTCGCCGGGATGGACACAGTTGCCATCAACATCATTATTCAGGGCTGTCAATTTTGAACTTTTTGTTAAGCCGGTAAGTAAATGTTCTCCAGCTTTTTTTTAAGAAAGTGACTATTCTCACCCGCCCGGAAGTTCTCGCAAGATCAACTCCTCCCCTCTTCTTTCTCTCTCTGTCTCTTTCTGAATACTG